>NC_079191.1:438256741-438484745 GCF_029499605.1 Hyla sarda | reverse complement strand
AAATCTCTCCCTGGGTCACGTGCGGCCGATCTCCCCGGACAGTGTCCGCACTATGTCCATCAGCATCACAGCGGGAGGAGATGGGTATTAATGACACTCACTCAGTTTTTAGCTCGGGGAGTTTGGTCGGCTGGACGATCTTGATGAGACTCTTCAGCCTCTGCTGCTCCTTCTTCAGCTCCAAGGACTGTAAGTGAAGCTTCTTGCGGGTCACGTTGTCTAAGGAGGCGCCAGATTTGATTTCTGTCATGAAGGCGTCCAGAGAGTCCTGGGTAGAGGTCTGGGCTTCACCTGGAGAAGAGGGAGAGTCCCATGTGTGACTGACACCAGGTGACTAAGCCTGGGTGAGCCTTAAGTTTATTAAAGCATAACGCGCCCCTCTACCTTATAAGCCGGGGCCACCACCCCCAACTACGGCCACCCCCCCCCACTATACACCCCCCCCCCCCCCGCGCTCTACCTTATAAGCCAGGCCACCCCCCACTCCTACTACACCTTATAAGCCGGGGCCACCCCCACCCGCACCCCCCACTCTACCTTATAAGCCGGGGCGACCCCCCGCTCTACCTTATAAGCTGGGGCCACCTGCCCGCTTTACCTTATAAGCCAGGGCCACCCCCCCGCTCTACCTTATAAGCCGGGGGCCACCCCCCACTCCCACTACACCTTATAAGCAGGGGCCACCCCCCGCTCTATCTAATAAGCTGGGGCCACCCGCACCCCCCACTCTACCTTATAAGCCGGGGCCACCCCCCACTCCTGCTCTACCTTATAAGCCGGGGCCACCCTCCACCCCCGCTCTACCTTATAAGCCGGACCCACCCCCCACTCCCGCTCTACCTTATAAGCCGGGGCCACCCCCCACTCCCGCTCTACCTTATAAGCCGGGGCCACTCCCGCTCTACCTTATAAGCCGGACCCACCCCCCCGCTCCCGCTCTACCTTATAAGCCGGACCCACCCCCCCGCTCCCGCTCTACCTTATAAGCCGGGGCCACCCCCCCGCTCCCGCTCTACCTTATAAACCGGGGCCACCCCCCCGCTCCCGCTCTACCTTATAAGCCGGGGCCACCCCCCCGCTCTACCTTATAAGCCGGGGCCACCCCCCCGCTCTACCTTATAAGCCGGGGCCACCCCCCCGCTCTACCTTATAAGCCGGGGCCACCCGCCCGCTCTACCTTATAAGCCGGGGCCACCCCCTCCCCCCCCGCTCTACCTTATAAGCCGGGGCCACCCTCCACCCCCACTCTACCTTATAAGCCGGGGCCACCCTCCACCCCCGCTCTACCTTATAAGCCGGGGCCACCCCCACCCGCACCCCCCCCCCCCCTCTACCTTATAAGCCGGGGCCATCCTCCCCCCGCTCTACCTTATAAGCCGGGGCCACCCCCTCCCCCCCGCTCTACCTTATAAGCCGGGGCCACCCTCCACCCCCACTCTACCTTATAAGCCGGGGCCACCCTCCACCCCCACTCTACCTTATAAGCCGGGGCCACCCTCCACCCCCGCTCTACCTTATAAGCCGGGGCCACCCCCACCCGCACCCCCCCCCCCCCTCTACCTTATAAGCCGGGGCCATCCTCCCCCCGCTCTACCTTATAAGCCGGGGCCAACCTCCCCCCGCTCTACCTTATAAGCCGGGGCCAACCTTCCCCCACTACAGCCCCCCCCCCCCCCGCGCTCTACTTTATAAGCCAGGCCACCCCCCACTCCCACTACACCTTATAAGCCGGGGCCACCCCCACCCGCACCCCCCACTCTACCTTATAAGCCGGGGCGACCCCCCGCTCTACCTTATAAGCTGGGGCCACCTGCCCGCTTTACCTTATAAGCCAGGGCCACCCCCCCGCTCTACCTTATAAGCCGGGGCCACCCCCCCGCTCTACCTTATAAGCCGGGGCCACCCCCCCGCTCTACCTTATAAGCCGGGGCCACCCCCCCGCTCTACCTTATAAGCCGGGGCCACCCCCCCGCTCTACCTTATAAGCCGGGGCCACCCCCTCCCCCCCGCTCTACCTTATAAGCCGGGGCCACCCTCCACCCCCACTCTACCTTATAAGCCGCGGCCACCCTCCACCCCCACTCTACCTTATAAGCCGGGGCCACCCTCCACCCCCGCTCTACCTTATAAGCCGGGGCCCCCCCCACCCGCACCCCCCCCCCCCCCTCTACCTTATAAGCCGGGGCCATCCTCCCCCCGCTCTACCTTATAAGCCGGGGCCAACCTTCCCCCACTACAGCCCCCCCCCCGCGCTCTACTTTATAAGCCAGGCCACCCCCCACTCCCACTACACCTTATAAGCCGGGGCCACCCCCACCCGCACCCCCCACTCTACCTTATAAGCCGGGGCGACCCCCCCGCTCTACCTTATAAGCTGGGGCCACCTGCCCGCTTTACCTTATAAGCCAGGGCCACCCCCCCGCTCTACCTTATAAGCCGGGGCCACCCCCCCGCTCTACCTTATAAGCCGGGGCCACCCCCCCGCTCTACCTTATAAGCCGGGGCCACCCCCCACTCCCACTACACCTTATAAGCCGGGGCCACTCCCCCGCTCTGCCTTATAAGCCGGGGCCACCCCCACCCGCACCCCCCACTCTACCTTATAAGCCGGGACAACCCCCGCTCTACCTCATCAGACTGGACCAACCCCCGCTCTACCTCATCAGACTGGACCAACCCCCGCTCTACCTCATCAGACTGGACCCCCCCCCCCCGCTCTACCTCATCAGACTAGACCACCACCCGCTCTACCTCATCAGACTAGACCACCACCCGCTCTACCTCATCAGACTAGACCACCACCCGCTCTACCTCATCAGACTGGACCACCACCCGCTCTACCTCATCAGACTAGACCACCACCCGCTCTACCTCATCAGACTGGACCACCCGCTCTACCTCATTAGACTAGACCACCACCCGCTCTACCTCATCAGACTGGACCACCACCCGCTCTACCTCATCAGACTAGACCACCACCCACTCTACCTCATCAGACTAGACCACCCCCCGCTCTACCTCATCAGACTGGACCACCCCCCGCTCTACCTCATCAGACTGGACCACCCCCGGCTCTACCTCATCAGACTAAACCACCCCCCGCTCTACCTCATCAGACTGGACCCCCCCCCCCGCTCTACCTCATCAGACTGGACCACCCCCCCGCTCTACCTCATCAGACTGGACCACCCCCTGCTCTACATTACCTTGCCGATTCGTTCTCAGCTTTTCTGCCACTTCTGTGATTTCCTTTTCAACAAGAACCAGTTTTGCCGTCTAATATATAATCAGAAATATAAAATCAGTTCCAGCACAAATGCTCCACACACAAGACCCCTGACTTGTCCCCCCCCCCCCCCCCCCATGTTATTACTCTTCCCAGTATGTGACCCATACAAGATAAGAGACCCCCTAAGGCTGGCGTCGTCTTACTCACCAGGGACTCGTAGGTTTCGGGTTTCTCCTCGATCTTTCCGGCTTTCTTCATTCGATTCAGTCGTTTTTTCTCTACAATTCCTGTGCGGTCGAGGAAAGTGTCATCATCGCTGTCATAAAAATCTTCGTCCTCCCACTGTTTGCCTTTTCTTTTACGTGAGACTAGAATGATGGGGAAACGAAGGTTATTCATGTCGAACAGATGGGACAGATTGTGAATGAATTCTATTAAAAAAACCTTAATCCTTCCAGTACTTCAGATGCTGAAGTTGAGTTGTTCTTTTCTGTCTGACACCTCTGTCTGTCTTCGCAACTGTCCAGAGAGTAGGAGCAAATCCCCATAGCAAACCTCTCCTGCTCTGGACAGTTCCTGACAGTAGAGAGCACTGTGGTCAAACAGAAAAGAACTCAACTTCAGCAGCTGATAAGTACTGGTAGGATTAAGATTTTTTTAATAGAAGTAATTTACAAATCTGTTTCACTCTTTGGAGCTAGTTGACATATGTATATATCTATCTCAACTGGCTCCAGAAAGTTAAACAGATTTGTAAATTACTTCTATTAAAAAAAAATCTTAATCCTTCCAGTACTTATCAGCTGCTGAAATTGAGCTGTTTTTTTTCTGTCTGACCACAGTGCTCTCTGCTGACACCTCTGTCCATGTAAGGAACTGTCCAGAGCAGGAGAGGTTTGCTAGGGGGATTTGTTTCTATTCTGGGGAGTTCCTAACATGGACAGAGATGTCAGTAGAGAGCACTGTGATCAGACAAAAGAACAACTCAACTTCAGCATCTGATGAGTAATGGAAGGATTAAGATTTTTTAATAGAAGTAATTTACAAATCTGTTTAACTTCCTGGAGCCAGTTGATATGAAATTTTTTTTTTATTTTTTCATGGAATACCCCTTCAATATCTACCTCTCTACTAAAATGGCTGATAACAGGGTGTAATTGACTTCATCCAATTTTGCTGTATAAGGGCTGTCGGGCCTATCTTGCATTTGCTTGTAGCAGTCGTGCACACGTGTGACTGTACATTATATGCTGACACACTATGTCAGTGTTTCCCAATCGGGGGGCCTCCAGCTGTTGCAAAACTACAACTCCCACCATGCCCGGACAGCCAACGGCTGTCCGGGCATGGTGGGAGTTGTAGTTTTGCAACAGCTGGAGGCACACTGATTGGGAAACACTGAAACACTATGTTTCCCAATCAGTGGGGCCTCCAGCTGTTGCAAAATTACAACTCCCAGCATGTTGGGAACTGTAGTTTTGCAACCAACCTGGTTGGGAAACGCTGCTCTATGTTCTGATGGGGGTTGGGGTTCCCCTGGTCAAAACATGGGTGGGTGTCCCCCATTGGTCAGACTTTGCCCTATCCATTACAATATGTTCCTGACCCCTATAAAGCAGCATCAGCGGTGCGAGTACTGACCGGCCTCCTGGCGCAGTAACCCTCTCATGTCCAGGATGCGGCAGGCCTCCATACAACATAGTCTCATTGCGTCCTTTTTCTTTCCCGAATGTACCACTTCCGCCACCAGCTGCTTCCCTGAAGAATCATCAGCGGGCAACCTAGGGACAACGGGGAGGGAGAAGACCGAGACCGTGAGAAGTAGCATAAATAAGTACGCCAAGGACCCCCTACTACACTAGGTAATTTCCAAGTGGAATGTCGCGGAAATTCTGCTGCAGCAGAGTACTATTGATTTCAATGGGATTCTGCTTCATCATGTACAGTCTCCATAGACGGCAATGCATTTCTGAGCGGAATCTGCAGAAACAATGAACAGGTTCATTGTTTCTGCGGAGGCTGAAATTGGGATTTCCGCGGCGGAAACATCTGTTGTGGTAATTCCCCTGCGGAAATCCCAATTTCAGCCTCCGCAGAAACAATGAACCTGTTCATTGTTTCTGCAGATTCCGCTCAGAAATGCATTGCCGTCTATAGAGACTGTGCATTTCCCAGCAGTTCTAGCACTGGCAAAACATGCGGAACATCCGCCCGTTTTCCTGGAGGACATTCCGCACATTTTCCACCATTTGAACACGGCCTTAGTAGATGCCTAAATATAGAGGTGCACTTTACTCAAATTCTGCTATTTCGGTCCGACATACTTTACTCTGCAGAACCACGACCCGATTCCTCGCTCTTCGTATTCGAAATCCAGCTCCTCTCCTGCAAGAGAACAGAGTCCGTCCCAGTGAGCGCGAGCAAATCAACAAAAAAAACAACAACAAGCGCATTTTAGAAAAACGCTAAAAAAGATTAGTGCTCTAAGACCATTGGATATGAGAACTAGGGATCGACTGATATTTTTTTAGGGCCGATACTGATAATCGGTGGAGGTTAGGGCCGATAGCCGATAACTTATACCGATATTCCGGTATAAGTTATCGGCTATTTATCCCCCCGCGACACCGCTGCAGAGCATTGATTTAAAGCGGGCGCTTTAAATCAATGCACTGCAGTGGCTTTTGCGGTGCCATAGACCGCCGCCGCCACCCGCTTCTCTCCCCCTGCCTGTTCGGGGGTCCTGAGACCTATCACCGCCACCGCTCCCCCCCGCCGCGCCTAGGGGTGCCTCCAGCTGTTGCAAAACAACTACTCCCAGCATGCCCGGACAGCCGTTGGCTGTCCGGGCATGCTGGGAGTTGTAGTTTTGCAACAGCTGGAGGGCCTATTGTAGGTATAGTATATTATACAGACCCCTGTCCATCCCAGAACCCTGACTCACCTTCCCAGTTGCTGCAAGGACATCACAGCGTAGCGGCGTCTATGCAGCGTACTATGCCGGAGCCTTCCCATAGTGGAGAAGAGGACCCCCGGAGAAGAACAGCCCGGACCGGTTCACCCTCCACCCGGAATGCCGCCAGACAGTACAGGAAGGATGGATGGCCCGGACCACCCCCATTACGGGTAAGTTTAATTCTTTTTATTGACTCGGAGGGTGGGGGAGGGGCCCGACTGGTATAGCGGTATGGGCAAAAATCCATACCGTGGGAAAAAAAAAAAACGGTATCCGGTTCATACTGGTATACCACTCAGCACTACGTTGGGGGGGGTCCGACGGGTCGGTGCATTATCGGCAAGGTAATTGCCGATACCGATAATGCCCAAAATCGTGGTTATCGGCCGATAATATCGGCCATACCGGTATTGATCGGTTGATCCCTAATTTTTAGTGTTTTTTTTTTTCCCCAGACACCTCGGGTATAGGTAATAGTTTAGTCAGCTCGGACCTTTGATTTATACTGGTGCAGTTTGCCACCTTATACCTATTTGTAGCATAAAATTTTTAGCAACAAACATATTTTCTCCATCCACAGGCTCATTTAAGGCTGGTTATTTTTTGCGCAACCAAATTTTTTAGTGGGGGGGGGGGAAGAGTCTATCAAGTTCAATCTATATTCCTAATGAGTCCCTACTGAGTTGATCCAGAGGAGGCAAAAAACCCTCATACTAGAGGTAAAAATTCCTTCCCGACTCCAATATGGCATCAGAATAAATCCCTGGATCAACGTTCTGTCCTTATAAATCTCATATCCATAACCTGTAATGTTATTATTCTCCAAAAATGCATCCAGACCCTTTTTATATTCTATCACAGAGTTCACCATGACCACCTCCTCAGGGAGAGAATTCCACAGTCTCACTGCTCTTACAGTAAAGAACCCCCGTCTGTGCTGGTGTAGAAACCTTCTTCCCTCTAGACGCACAGGATGCCCCCTTGTTATAGATACAGTCAATAGATCATGGAGAGATCTCTGTACTGCCCCCTAATATACAGGGTGGGCCATTTATATGGATACACCTTAATAAAATGGGAATGGTTGGTGATATTAACTTCCTGTTTGTGGCACATTAGTATATGTGAGGGGGGAACTTTTCAAGATGGGTGGTGACCATGGTTGCCCGTCTATGAACCCTCTCAAGCTCCACTGTATCTTTCTTGTACACAGGTGCCCAGTACTGTGCACAGTATTCCATGTGTGGTCTGACCAGTACTGTGCACAGTATTCCACGTGTGGTCTGACCAGTACTGTGCACAGTATTCCACGTGTGGTCTGACCAGTCCTGTGCACAGTATTCCACGTGTGGTCTGACCAGTCCTGTGCACAGTATTCCACGTGTGGTCTGACCAGTCCTGTGCACAGTATTCCACGTGTGGTCTGACCAGTCCTGTGCACAGTATTCCACGTGTGGTCTGACCAGTCCTGTGCACAGTAGTCCACGTGTGGTCTGACCAGTCCTGTGCACAGTAGTCCACGTGTGGTCTGACCAGTCCTGTGCACAGTAGTCCACGTGTGGTCTGACCAGTCCTGTGCACAGTAGTCCACGTGTGGTCTGACCAGTCCTGTGCACAGTAGTCCACGTGTGGTCTGACCAGTCCTGTGCACAGTAGTCCACGTGTGGTCTGACCAGTCCTGTGCACAGTAGTCCACGTGTGGTCTGACCAGTCCTGTGCACAGTAGTCCACGTGTGGTCTGACCAGTCCTGTGCACAGTAGTCCACGTGTGGTCTGACCAGTCCTGTGCACAGTAGTCCACGTGTGGTCTGACCAGTCCTGTGCACAGTAGTCCACGTGTGGTCTGACCAGTCCTGTACACAGTAGTCCACGTGTGGTCTGACCAGTCCTGTACACAGTAGTCCACGTGTGGTCTGACCAGTCCTGTACACAGTAGTCCACGTGTGGTCTGACCAGTCCTGTACACAGTAGTCCACGTGTGGTCTGACCAGTCCTGTACACAGTAGTCCACGTGTGGTCTGACCAGTCCTGTACACAGTAGTCCACGTGTGGTCTGCCCAGTCCTGTACACAGTAGTCCACGTGTGGTCTGCCCAGTCCTGTACACAGTAGTCCACGTGTGGTCTGCCCAGTCCTGTACACAGTAGTCCACGTGTGGTCTGCCCAGTCCTGTACACAGTAGTCCACGTGTGGTCTGCCCAGTCCTGTACACAGTAGTCCACGTGTGGTCTGCCCAGTCCTGTACACAGTAGTCCACGTGTGGTCTGCCCAGTCCTGTACACAGTAGTCCACGTGTGGTCTGCCCAGTCCTGTACACAGTAGTCCACGTGTGGTCTGCCCAGTCCTGTACACGGTAGTCCACGTGTGGTCTGCCCAGTCCTGTACACGGTAGTCCACGTGTGGTCTGCCCAGTCCTGTACACGGTAGTCCACGTGTGGTCTGCCCAGTCCTGTACACGGTAGTCCACGTGTGGTCTGCCCAGTCCTGTACACGGTAGTCCACGTGTGGTCTGCCCAGTCCTGTACACGGTATTCCACGTGTGGTCTGCCCAGTCCTGTACACGGTATTCCACGTGTGGTCTGCCCAGTCCTGTACACGGTATTCCACGTGTGGTCTGCCCAGTCCTGTACACGGTATTCCACGTGTGGTCTGCCCAGTCCTGTACACGGTATTCCACGTGTGGTCTGCCCAGTCCTGTACACGGTATTCCACGTGTGGTCTGCCCAGTCCTGTACACGGTATTCCACGTGTGGTCTGCCCAGTCCTGTACACGGTATTCCACGTGTGGTCTGCCCAGTCCTGTACACGGTATTCCACGTGTGGTCTGCCCAGTCCTGTACACGGTATTCCACGTGTGGTCTGCCCAGTCCTGTACACGGTATTCCACGTGTGGTCTGCCCAGTCCTGTACACGGTATTCCACGTGTGGTCTGCCCAGTCCTGTACACGGTATTCCACGTGTGGTCTGCCCAGTCCTGTACACGGTATTCCACGTGTGGTCTGCCCAGTCCTGTACACGGTATTCCACGTGTGGTCTGCCCAGTCCTGTACACGGTATTCCACGTGTGGTCTGCCCAGTCCTGTACACGGTATTCCACGTGTGGTCTGCCCAGTCCTGTACACGGTATTCCACGTGTGGTCTGCCCAGTCCTGTACACGGTATTCCACGTGTGGTCTGCCCAGTCCTGTACACGGTATTCCACGTGTGGTCTGCCCAGTCCTGTACACGGTATTCCACGTGTGGTCTGCCCAGTCCTGTACACGGTATTCCACGTGTGGTCTGCCCAGTCCTGTACACGGTATTCCACGTGTGGTCTGCCCAGTCCTGTACACGGTATTCCACGTGTGGTCTGCCCAGTCCTGTACACGGTATTCCACGTGTGGTCTGCCCAGTCCTGTACACGGTATTCCACGTGTGGTCTGCCCAGTCCTGTACACGGTATTCCACGTGTGGTCTGCCCAGTCCTGTACACGGTATTCCACGTGTGGTCTGCCCAGTCCTGTACACGGTATTCCACGTGTGGTCTGCCCAGTCCTGTACACGGTATTCCACGTGTGGTCTGCCCAGTCCTGTACACGGTATTCCACGTGTGGTCTGCCCAGTCCTGTACACGGTATTCCACGTGTGGTCTGCCCAGTCCTGTACACGGTATTCCACGTGTGGTCTGCCCAGTCCTGTACACGGTATTCCACGTGTGGTCTGCCCAGTCCTGTACACGGTATTCCACGTGTGGTCTGCCCAGTCCTGTACACGGTATTCCACGTGTGGTCTGCCCAGTCCTGTACACGGTATTCCACGTGTGGTCTGCCCAGTCCTGTACACGGTATTCCACGTGTGGTCTGCCCAGTCCTGTACACGGTATTCCACGTGTGGTCTGCCCAGTCCTGTACACGGTATTCCACGTGTGGTCTGCCCAGTCCTGTACACGGTATTCCACGTGTGGTCTGCCCAGTCCTGTACACGGTATTCCACGTGTGGTCTGCCCAGTCCTGTACACGGTATTCCACGTGTGGTCTGCCCAGTCCTGTACACGGTATTCCACGTGTGGTCTGCCCAGTCCTGTACACGGTATTCCACGTGTGGTCTGCCCAGTCCTGTACACGGTATTCCACGTGTGGTCTGCCCAGTCCTGTACACGGTATTCCACGTGTGGTCTGCCCAGTCCTGTACACGGTATTCCACGTGTGGTCTGCCCAGTCCTGTACACGGTATTCCACGTGTGGTCTGCCCAGTCCTGTACACGGTATTCCACGTGTGGTCTGCCCAGTCCTGTACACGGTATTCCACGTGTGGTCTGCCCAGTCCTGTACACGGTATTCCACGTGTGGTCTGCCCAGTCCTGTACACGGTATTCCACGTGTGGTCTGCCCAGTCCTGTACACGGTATTCCACGTGTGGTCTGCCCAGTCCTGTACACGGTATTCCACGTGTGGTCTGCCCAGTCCTGTACACGGTATTCCACGTGTGGTCTGCCCAGTCCTGTACACGGTATTCCACGTGTGGTCTGCCCAGTCCTGTACACAGTATTCCACGTGTGGTCTGCCCAGTCCTGTACACAGTATTCCACGTGTGGTCTGCCCAGTCCTGTACACAGTATTCCACGTGTGGTCTGCCCAGTCCTGTACACAGTATTCCACGTGTGGTCTGCCCAGTCCTGTACACAGTATTCCACGTGTGGTCTGCCCAGTCCTGTACACAGTATTCCACGTGTGGTCTGCCCAGTCCTGTACACAGTATTCCACGTGTGGTCTGCCCAGTCCTGTACACAGTATTCCACGTGTGGTCTGCCCAGTCCTGTACACAGTATTCCACGTGTGGTCTGCCCAGTCCTGTACACAGTATTCCACGTGTGGTCTGCCCAGTCCTGTACACAGTATTCCACGTGTGGTCTGCCCAGTCCTGTACACAGTATTCCACGTGTGGTCTGCCCAGTCCTGTACACAGTATTCCACGTGTGGTCTGCCCAGTCCTGTACACAGTATTCCACGTGTGGTCTGACCAGTCCTGTACACAGTATTCCACGTGTGGTCTGACCAGTCCTGTACACAGTATTCCACGTGTGGTCTGACCAGTCCTGTACACAGTATTCCATGTGTGGTCTGACCAGTCCTGTACACAGTAGTCTGTGTGGTCTGACCAGTACTGTACACAGTATTCTATGTATGGTCTGACCAGTACTGTACACAGTATTCTATGTATGGTCTGACCAGTACTGTACACAGTATTCTATGTATGGTCTGACCAGTACTGTACACAGTATTCTATGTGTGGTCTGACCAGTACTGTACACAGTATTCTATGTGTGGTCTGACCAGTACTGTACACAGTATTCTATGTGTGGTCTGACCAGTACTGTACACAGTATTCTATGTGTGGTCTGACCAGTACTGTACACAGTATTCTATGTGTGGTCTGACCAGTACTGTACACAGTATTCTATGTGTGGTCTGACCAGTACTGTACACAGTATTCTATGTGTGGTCTGACCAGTACTGTACACAGTATTCTATGTGTGGTCTGACCAGTACTGTACACAGTATTCTATGTGTGGTCTGACCAGTACTGTACACAGTATTCTATGTGTGGTCTGACCAGTACTGTACACAGTATTCTATGTGTGGTCTGACCAGTACTGTACACAGTATTCTATGTGTGGTCTGACCAGTACTGTACACAGTATTCTATGTGTGGTCTGACCAGTACTGTACACAATATTCTATGTGTGGTCTGACCAGTACTGTACACAGTATTCTATGTGTGGTCTGACCAGTACTGTACACAATATTCTATGTGTGGTCTGACCAGTACTGTACACAGTATTCTATGTGTGGTCTGACCAGTACTGTACACAGTATTCTATGTGTGGTCTGACCAGTACTGTACACAGTATTCTATGTGTGGTCTGACCAGTACTGTACACAGTATTCTATGTGTGGTCTGACCAGTAATGTACACAGTATTCCATGTGTGGTCTGACCAGTACTGTACACAGTATTCCATGTGTGGTCTGACCAGTACTGTACACAGTATTCCATGTGTGGTCTGACCAGTAATGTACACAGTATTCCATGTGTGGTCTGACCAGTAATGTACACAGTATTCTATGTGTGGTCTGACCAGTACTGTACACAGTATTCTATGCGTGGTCTGACCAGTAATGTACACAGTATTCTATGTGTGGTCTGACCAGTACTGTACACAGTATTCTATGTGTGGTCTGACCAGTACTGTGCACAGTATTCTATGTGTGGTGTGACCAGTACTGTACACAGTATTCCATGTGTGTTCTGACCAGTACTGTACACAGTATTCTATGTGTGGTCTGACCAGTACTGTACACAGTATTCTATGTGTGGTCTGACCAGTACTGTACACAGTATTCTATGTGGGGTCTGACCAGTACTGTACACAGTATTCTATGTGTGGTCTGACCAGTACTGTACACGGTATTCTATGTGTGGTCTGACCAGTACTGTACACAGTATTCCCTGTGTGGTCTGACCAGTACTGTACACAGTATTCTATGTGTGGTGTGACTAGTACTGTACACAGTATTCTATGTGTGGTCTGACTAGTACTGTACACAGTATTCTATGTGTGGTGTGACTAGTACTGTACACAGTATTCTATGTGGGGTCTGACCAGTACTGTACACAGTATTCTATGTGTGGTCTGACCAGTACTGTACACGGTATTCTATGTGTGGTCTGACCAGTACTGTACACAGTATTCCCTGTGTGGTCTGACCAGTACTGTACACAGTATTCTATGTGTGGTGTGACTAGTACTGTACACAGTATTCTATGTGTGGTCTGACTAGTGATTTGTGGATAGGGGATGAGTTGTTATGGCTGCAGTTGTCCTTTAACATTCTATTTTAATAGTACGGACATTTATGCATGAAGCAATATCAAAAAAAAAATTCTTACACTTGTTTTTGTAAAAACAAGAAAAGGGTGATTTTATTTTTATTGGAGGAAGGGCTTTTTTTTTTTTTTACTAACTAGCTGAGTACCCGGCATTGCCCGGTTTTTCCTTCCAAATCCTTTTTGGGGAGGAAAATAAACAGAGGAGGAAGCTTTTGACTTCATATCCCGTCCTCATATATTGTTGTCATATCCCAGACCTCCTACGTCAACCTCCTACCCCGTCCTCCTATGTCGACCTCCTATCCAGACCCATAATATGTGACCAGGTATTGAAATATCTCCAGCCGTATGGAAGTTATGTGGGAACATACATTTCCCATTGATTTGCATGGGACTTTAACCCCTTAACGACGCAGGGCGTATATTTACGTCCTGCGCCGGCTCCCGCGATATGAAGCGGGATCGCGGCGCGATCCCGCATCATATCGCGTCGGTCCCGGCGCTCATCAACGGCCGGGACCTGCGGCTAATACCACACATCGCCGATCGCGGCGATGTGCGGTATTAACCCTTTAGAAGCGGCGGTCAAAGCTGACTGCCGCTTCTAAAGCGAAAGTGACCCGGCTGCTCAGTCGGGCTGTTCGGGACCGCCGCGGTGAAATCGAACAGCTTACAGGACACCGGGAGGGCCCTTACCTGCCTCCTCGGTGTCCGATCGACGAATGACTGCTCCGTGCCTGAGATTCAGGCAGCCGATAATGCTGATCACAGGCGTGTTAATACACACCTGTGATCTGTGTAAGAGATCAGTGTGTGCAGTGTTATAGGTCCCTATGGGATAACAATGATCAGTGTGTGCAGTGTTATAGGTCCCTATGGGATAATAATGATCATTGTAAGAGATCAGTGTGTGCAGTGTTATAGGTCCCTATGGGACCTATAACACTGCAAAAATAATAAAAAAAATAAAAGTGTTAATAAAGGTAATTTAACCCCTTCCCTAATAAAAAAAAGTTTGAATCACTCCCCTTTTCCCATAAAAAAAATAAAACAGTGTCAAATAAATAAATAAACAAACATATGTGGTATCGCCGCGTGTGTAAATGTCCGAACTATAAAAATATATCATTAATTAAACCGCACGGTCAATGGCGTACGCGCAAAAAAATTCCAAAGTCAAAAAAAGCGCATTTTCGGTCACTTTTTATACCATTAAAAAATGAATAAAAAGTGATCAAAACAAAAATCATACCGATAAAAACTTCAGATCACGGCGCAAAAAATTAGTCCTCATACCGCCCTGTACGTGGAAAAATAAAAAAGTTATAGGGGTCAGAAGATGACACTTTTAAACGTATACATTTTCCTGCATGTAGTTATGATTTTTTCCAGAAGTGCGACAAAATCACCTATATAAGTAGGGGATCATTTTAACCGTATGGACCTCCAGAATAATGATAAGGTGTAATTTTTACCGAAATATGCACTGCGTAGAAACGGAAGCCCCCAAAAGTTACAAAATGGCATTTTTTCTTCGATTTTGTCGCACAATGATTTTTTTTTCCATTTCGCCGTGCATTTTTGGGTAAAATGACTAATGTCACTGCAAAGTAGAATTGGCGACGCAAAAAATAAGCCATAATATGGATTTTTAGGTGGAAAATTGAAAGGGTTATGATTTTTAAAAGGTAAGGAGGAAAAAACGAAAGTGCAAAAACGGAAAAACCCTGAGTCCTTAAGGGGTTAAACAAAACCCTGACCCTCCCAAATGGGGGTAGTTAAGGGTTAAATGAACTATCCTATATGTTAAGTGGACATATAAGTGACATGTGACCAAGTATTATCGAAATATCTCCAGCCGTTTGGAAGTTATGCAGTAACATATATTTCCCATTGACTTGTATAGGACTTTAAACATAAACCCCGCCCCTGGCAAATGGGGGTGAGTAAGGGTTAAATCACCGATCCTATGTTTGTTGTTGACATATAAGTAACATGTGACCAAGTTTCATGTTAATATCTTTAGACGTTTGAAAGTTTTTGTGGAACATACACATATATACACATACACACACACATACACACATACATACATACAAACAAACACACACACATACACGTTGAGTTTTATATATATAGATTTAACGATTTTAAAATTCCCATAGGGGACTACTGTATTTATAGCAATCTTTGCATTGCTATTACTGTTTAGGTATAGCAGTGATCAGCGATATCGGCAATCTACTTTTATAGTCTGCCTCTGTGGGCAGACTATACAAGATCATGTCCTGAGCAGGTAAGCAGAACTCGGGTCGCCATTTTCAGTCAGACTCTGCGATCGTGCTACAGGTGGTCTGATGAGTGAACATAAACACTGCGACAACGTTAGATGTTGGGATCGGTAGGGTTAACGCTTGCATCATAGTCAGAATCCTGGTGAGTTAAAGGGGCACTCCGCCACTCAGTGTTTGGCACAAACTGTTCCAAACGCTAGAGCCGGGAGCTTGTGACGTCATAGCCCTGGGGACGCCGCTGGGGACGCCCGTGATCATGCACGCGGCACCCCGTTTGTAATAAGTCCCCGGAGCATGTTCGCTCCGGGACTTATTACAAACGGGGTGCTGCGAGCAAGATCACGGGCGTCCCCAGCGGCGGGACTCCCGCGATCAGGCATCTTATCCCCTATCCTTTGGATAGGGGATAAGATGTGTAAGCACCGGAATACCCCTTTAAAGTCGATCATATGACAAACACTTAGTAATGTTCCTGGCCTCTGAAACCAACCGGATTCACCAGATTTTTACCTTCTCTATCGAAGAACCCCTGGAGCGTCTTCTTTGGATCTTTGGAGTACAAAGCCTCCCGCTCCACCTGATACTCCATAGCAATGGGGTTCACATCGCTCTCCTCCTCCTCCGCATCATCCCCTGCAAAATGAAGGCAGAAATCACCAATGAGGGAAATGATAACAAAATATTAGTAGTGCACTCCGTGTATTACATTATCACAAGACCCTACTTCTCTGCTTGCTGTCAGTGAATGGAAACACTCATTATCATCCAAACAAAGCTTCCCTTAGGAAGTCAGCACTACTCCTCTTATTCACCTACAATGATGGGTGTAAGCCTTCTCCTGCAGTACAATAAACATATAAAGGGGTACTCCAAAAGGATGGGTATAAGTGTCTGATCGCATGGGGTCCGACCGCAATCTTACACACCACCCAGGCTCTTAAAGGGGTACTCCGGTGGAAAACTTTTTTTTTTTTTTTTTAAATCAACTGGTGCCAGAAAGTTAAATAAATTTGTAAATGACTTCTATTAAAAAATATTTACCCTTCCAGTACTTTTTAGCAGCTGTATGCTACCGAGGAAATTCTTTTCTTTTTGAATTTCTTTTTTTGTCTTGTCCACAGTGCTCTCTGCTGACACCTCTGTCTGTGTCAGGAACTGTCCAGAGCAGGAGAAAATCCCTATTGCAAACCTATGCTGCTCTGGACAGTTCCTGACATGGACAGAGGTGTCAGCAGAGAGCACTGTGGACAAGACAAAAAAGAAATTCAAAAAGAAAAGAATTTCCTCCGTAGCATACAGCTGCTAAGAAGTACTGGAAGATACGGGTAAAGATTTTTTAATAGAAGTCATTTACAAATTTATTTAACTTTCTGGCACCAGTTGATTTAAAAAAATAAAAAATAAAAAAGGTTTTCCACCGGAGTACCCCTTTAAGCATTGAGCATGGTCAACACAACAACTCCATGCATCTCTATGAGGGCGTACAGCACTGTCTCTGGCGCTCCCATGGATAATACATGGAGGGGGCTGGAGGACCCCTTTAAAGTTTACCTGTTGTTTAGAAAAACTTTTGACTTGTCAAAGATTTTAATCAGTCAGTGTCTCAGTGCTGAGATCCACCATGGTCGGGAAAACGAGTGGAGAGAAGCGCACTTCACTTCCAGCTTCATAGTGATCTCCATCCAGCTTCTTCGGACGACTCCATAGACTTTTAATGGGGCAGCAGGACTGAGATTGCTCTGAGCTGGGATGCACTTCTCCCTACTCATTCCAATCATCCGTAGGGGTCTAAGCACTAAGACCCTGACTGATCTAAAACCTTTAACATGTCCCTGTGACCTATCAAAGGGTTTTATTTTCTAATGACAGGTACGCTGTAATACAACATCCATGACGAATACTAAACCGTAAATAAGTGGCACTCACCACCAAGGTTTCATTCATGTAGCTTTTATTAAAATGTTAAGGTTATGTTAGCGGTAAATATGAGAGTAAAAATTTACCAGGTTTTCGGCGCAATCCACCAAGGATGGGTCAGAGTTTCTTCAAAAGAATTTTTATTTGCCAAAGAAACAACACATTTCAGAGCTTTGGAGCTCCTTCGTCAGGTAAACATGGCAGTATACTGCCCATGTTTACCTGACGAAGGAGCTCCAAAGCTCTGAAACGCGTTGTTTCTTTGGCAAATAAAAATTCTTTTGAAGAAACTCTGACCCATCCTTGGTGGATTGCGCCGAAAACCTGGTAAATTTTTACTCTCATATTTACCACTGTACCTACCGGCCAGGAGCACTCCTAGATCGGGGACCAGGAGGCTGCACCACCTGCATGATCATCCAAGCGCATTTGTAGTTGTGTCTATATACACAACTAAGCAAGGTGAGTGGTTTACTAACACCCACTGCACACCACTTGCTTGACAACACACTGTATCAAACGATACTTGTCCCATGAGGAGCTCTGCCATTTTTTTCCTCTCCAGACTTACGAGGTTATGATAGCGGCAGTGTTGGGCAACAGCCGTTTCACACAGACGCATCCGCTTCCTATAGCTGTGGGTGGGTCCGCCAAGTGACTGTTGCCTGACACTGCAGCTGTTTTTTTTAGCTATAAATGGCATAAAACAGCCCTTTTTTGACGTTGTGTGAACATGGCCCAACACTCCCTCCTGAAGGCAAAGTGAAACGGCAAAAATAAAATCCTGCCTCACCCATTCCCCACATGCAGCCGGCTTCTTCCGATCCTCCCCGCTCTTTCTCCTTCTCTCTGTCCTCTTCTTCAGGTTCTTCTTCGTCTGAGTCGTCTCCCAGCATCATCTTCTGCAGATTCTCTCTATGCCGCCGGGCCTCCTTGATCTGAGTTACAGTCATATCGGACTCCGCTTCCTGATCTTCATCTGGACCCTGAGAAAAGAAATGAATTAGAATCACTGAATCGGCATTGTATTAAAGGGGTACTCTGGTGGAAATTTTTTTCTTCTTTTTAAATAAAGTGGTGCCAGAAAGTTAAAGGGGTACTCCGGTGGAAAACAAATGTTTTCAAATCAACCGGTGCCTGAAAGTTAAACAGATTTGTAAATTACTTCTTTTTTAAAAAAAATCGTAATCCTTCCAGTACTTATTAGCTGCTGTATAAAACATAGAAATTTGTGAATTTCTTTTCTGTTTGACCACAGTGCTCTCTGCTGACACCTCTGTCCATGTCAGGAACTGTCCAGAGTAGAATCATATCCCCATAGAAAATCTCTGCTGCTCTGGAAAGTTCCTGACACAGACATAGGTGTCAGCAGTGAGCACTGTGGTCAGACTGGAAAATTCAAAAAGAAATTAACTTCCTGTGGAGCGTACAGCAGCTGATAAGTACTGGAAGGATTAATATGTTTAAATAGAAGTAATTTACAAATCTGTATAACTTTCTTGCACCGGTTGATTTGAAAACTTTTTTTTTTCACACCGGAGTACCCCTTTAAACAGATTTGTAAATTAAGTCTATATAAAAATCTTGCTGTATGCTCCACAGGAAGTTGTGTAGTTCTTTTCAGTCTGATCACAGTGCTCTCTGCTGACACCTCTGTCCGTGTCAGGAACTGTCCAGAGCAGGAACAAATCCCTATAGCAAAGTAATTTACAAATATGTTCAAAAAGAAAACAACTTCCTGTGGAGCATACAGCAGATGATAAGTACTGGAAGGATTAAGATTTTTATATAGAAGTAATTTACAAATCTGTATAACTTTCTGGCACCAGTTGATTTAAAAAAAAAAAAAAAAAAAAAAAAAAAAAAAAAAAAAAACATTTCCACAGGAGTACCCCTTTAAGACATCGTATGAGCTCACACAACAATCCGTTTCTAATTCACAAGGCAAAGACATTGAACCAGGATGGGCTTATAGCAGCGGTCTCAAACTGTGACCCTCCAGATGTTGCAAAACTTCAATTCCCAGCATGCCCGGACAGCCAACGGCTGTCCGGGCATGCTTGGAGTTGAAGTTTCGCAAAAGGGAAGCCTTGATTTACCTTTCATGATCAGTGTGGATCCTCTGGAGGAGGCAGACAGGTGTTTGGCTGTCTGGGCATGCTTGGAGTTGAAGTTTTGCAACATCTGCAGGGCCACAGTTTGAGACCACTGCTTTATAGACAGAAGAAATTCTCTATGGGGCCAAGTCCTGGTATCCTGCCTGCATTTTCTCTGCTGAAGGCAAAATCATAAAACTGAATAAAAATAAAAAAGCGATGGTGAAGGACATCAAGCTATATTAAGTAGGAGAAGCTATAGAAGGTATAGCTACTTTAACCCATCATGTCTCCGCCTAGCAAGAGGACTGTGATGCGCCTCAGTGACTTACTGACAGGCAGAGCTGACAGAGGGAGAGGGGCATATCCTATGGGTGACGTCTATCTGGAACCTTGATTATTTCATCAGGTCGTTGAACGCCAGCCTCAAAAAGAATAGAAGCTGATATCAGCAGAATTAAAGGGAATTCCATTAAAGTGGAGCTGTCATTTGCAAAAGTTTGTTGTATAATCCCCCTCTAGGTTCCCAGAGGTGTAAATAAGCTTTTTAGATACTACCATTATATGTACAGTATATTAGCAATATACATTTGTTAAACAAAAATGTGTATATTTTTGGGTGAAAAAAATCCTGTCTTGTCTCGGCAGCTGTTGCCTATGTGTCTCAAGAGACAAAATACATGAAGTGAGGGCAGGATAAGCAGGGCCCCGCTTGTCCCCGGCGCACAGAGCCCAGCTTGTCCCCGGCGCACAGAGCCCCGCTTGTCCCCGGCGCACAGAGCCCCGCTTGTCCCCGGCGCACAGAGCCAAAAAATTCACACTTTTTTTTTTATTATTATACATTGGATGAAATTACCTTTTTTTCCTATTCCTGGATGACCCCTTCTTCAATCTCACATGAAACCTTTAAAGTGTACCTGTCAACAAAAACTTATATAATGTAGATAATTCCATTATATGTATATTTGTAATATACATTGGTTAAACAATGTGTATATTTTTGTGCCTGTAGCTATTGCCTGTGTGTCTCTATGATGAGTCCAAAAACAGGAAGTGAGGGCAGGACAAGCGGGGCTCTGTGCAGACACCTGGATTGTCAATCGCCTTCATGGATGAGCCAGGAGCATGTCATAGAGCCTCAGTGCACTGTCCTGCTTTTTCTTACTTACTGTACAGAGCCCTGCTTGTCCCCCCTCACTTCTTGTATTTGGACTCATACAGACACATAGGCAGTAGCTGCAGGGGCAAAAATATACACATTTTTTAAGCAATGTATATTACAAATATACATATAATGGTATCAGCTACACTTGTTGACGACAGGTACACTTTAATTATCAAGTGCTGTTAAGTGTACGAGCGCCTGCAGGAACCCACAGAGGATTGTCTAGACTGGATCCACTTGTAGCAAACCCCTAGGTGTGAGAAATGCTAAAGGAAAATCTACTTAGGCTGAGAAAGTCAGGGCTGGCACTACTGCTCTAACGGGGGCTGAAAAGGGTTAAATAAACTTCAAACACACAAGCTGTGAGTGGATGTGTAATGTGATGACCTCCGGGGGTGCAATCTCAAAGATGAGGCGAGGCAGGATCACAATCATGGGTAAAAAGGCATAAGAAAGCCCTCACCCGCTGGCAGCAGGTCAAGTTCCTTTATTGACTATAATGTCCGTTCACGCTCAAGCCACTTGAGAAAGCGGGCAAGACCATGAAAGGAGCGCCGCGCCGCCTCTGCCGCTCAGTCGGCTCATTGCTGACCGCACCTCCCTACCATTGCACCGAGCATGGACATTAGAGTCAATAAAGAAACCTTACCTGCCAGCGGGTGAGGGGATTCTTATACCTTTTTACACACTAAAGGAAAATATAATGGAAACATTCACATTGTGAACTACCTGGAGGACAAACAGTCTGGTGCCCCCTCCGAATTTAAGCACATGTCCCACTCGGAAGCGGCTGTAGGTCTTGGATTGGATCCTCTGCTTATTGATGAAGGTCCCGTGGGTGCTGCCCAGGTCATAGACATAGAAACCAGGATCTTGATCCTGCTCCGTCCCAGGGACTGAGCGATACTGCAGGACCGCATGGTACCGGGAAACAGAAGGGTGTTCGAGTGACACATGACAGGTAGGGAGTCGACCGAATACAGTCCAGCTGCTGCCATTCAGGCTTTTGGTTGACAGGATGCTGCCGTCCTTTAGCGTCTCCAGGGTGTAAAGGGCCTGGGGCCTCCCGGACCAGGCAGGTTCCTCATAGGGAATGGTAGGGCTGGTTCTGTAGGCATCAGAGGGAAGCCTGGCGCTGACATCCGGGGCCTTTTCCCGGCTGGTGAGGGAAGGAAGTTGGGCGGAGGTGGTGGCGCTGCCGGGTTTGTCATGTTGGTCCAAGGTCTTTTCATTCCCGCCGGACCTGAGAGGAGCGATGGGTTTCTTAAAGGACTCTGCCCCCTTAATGGTGCTCCCCCCAGACCCTGCATGGGATTGTTCTGTGGGGTCCTTGGCCGCTGCATCATAGGACTGCGCTGATCTAACAGCATCGGGCCCCTCATGCCAGGTCCTGGCATCATGGGTCCCCTCATGCCCATGGGACCCGGTAAGCCGTTTGTCTGGGGAAGCAGCCCTGGCATCATTGGGGTCCGCACCGGCCTCACTCCTGGGATTCTCATTCCTGTCGGAGATGGCGACAGGATCCCCGGGCCCCGCACTGCAGCTGGGCTCCCCGGTGGTCTCATTGATCCGGGCCCTGGCCCCCCGGGTGGTCTCATCCCTGCAAGCCCTGGGCCCCCCGGTGGTCTCATCCCTGCAAGCCCTGGCCCCCCCGGCGGTCTCATCCCTGCAAGTCCTGGGCCCCCCTGTGGTCTCATCCCTGCAAGCCCTGGGCCCCCCTGTGGTCTCATCATTCCGGGCCCTGGGCCCCCCGGTGGTCTCATCCCTGCAAGCCCTGGGCCCCCCTGTGGTCTCATCATTCCGGGCCCTGGGCCCCCCGGGGGTCTCATCATTCCGGGCCCTGGGCTCCCCGGTGGTCTCATTCCTGCAAGCCCTGGGCCCCCTGGTGGTCTCATCCTTGTAAGCCCTGGGCCCCCCGGTGGTCTCATCCCTGCAAGCCCTGGGCCCCCCGGTGGCCTCATCCCTGCAAGCCCTGGGCCCCCCGGTGGTCCCATCATTCCGGGCCCTGGGATCCTTGGAGCCCTCAACATGCCCAGCCCCGGGTGTCTCATCATTCCAGGTCCTGGCATCCCCGGCCGCGGTATTCTCAAGCCTGGTGGCCTCATTCCCGCCAATGGAGCCCGGATCCCCGGTCTCCAGGGCCCCGGGATCATCGGGCCGTTCCCCACCATGGGGGGGCAGCTGAGCGGCCTCCATGTATCCAGCGCCACTTTCTCAGGTTACGATATCCACACACAACGCGACCGGGTCACACGAATCAAAATGGGATGCACACAACGGAAATGCGGGAGGCTCTTCCGGTCACATGACGGCGCCTACAGATGACCTCACGTCCGGTGCGGGCGGTTGGCGCCTAGCAACGGCCGCCTCAGGAGTGTAAGTGCAACTGTAGGGGTCTGTGACAAATCAGCTGTCAGGGGGATAGGGACTGTCTGCTGTAGGGACTATCTACTATAAGGACTGTCTACTATAGGGACTATCTACTATAAGGACCGCCTACTATAGGGACTATCTACTATAAGGACTGCCTGCTGTAGGGACTATCTACTATAAGGACTGTCTACTATAGGGACTGTCTACTATAGGGACTATCTACTATAAGGACTGTCTACTTCAAGGACTGTCTGCTGTAGGGACTATCTGCTGTAGGGACTATCTACTATAAGGACCGCCTACTATAGGGACTATCTACTATAAGGACTGCCTGCTGTAGGGACTATCTACTATAAGGACTGTCTACTGTAGGGACTATCTACTATAGGGACTATCTACTATAAGGACTGCCTGCTATAAGGACTGTCTACTATAGGGACTATCTACTATAAGGACTGTCTACTATAAGGACTGTCTGCTGTAGGGACTATCTACTATAAGGACTGTCTACTATAGGGACTATCTACTATAAGGACTGCCTGCTATAAGGACTGTCTGCTATAAGGACTGTCTACTATAAGGACTGTCTACTATAGGGACTATCTACTATAAGGACTGCCTGCTATAAGGACTGTCTACTATAAGGACTGTCTACTATAGGGACTATCTACTATAAGGACTGCCTGCTGTAGGGACTATCTTCTATAAGGACGGTCTACTGTAGGGACTATCTACTATAAGGACGGTCTACTGTAGGGACTATCTACTATAAGGACTGTCTACTATAGGGACTATCTACTATAAGGACTGTCTACTATAGGGACTATCTACTATAAGGACTGTCTACTATAAGGACTGTCTACTATAGGGACTGTCTACTATAGGGACTGTCTACTATAGGGACTGTCTACTATAAGGACTGTCTACTATAAGGACTGTCTACTATAGGGACTATCTACTATAAGGACTGCCTGCTGTAGGGGACTATCTACTATAAGATCTATATCTACTATAAGGATTGTCTGTTGTAGGGACTACAGGGGTGTTGTAAAAAAAATAAAAAATAATACTTGTCCAGGGGACTAAAGCGGAACACAATCTACTTGTCCCTCAAGAAAATCCACTTGTCCTGGTAGATAAAATAATTTCAACCAAAATAGTCAGTAAATAAAATCTTTATTAGTTTCTGCACTTTCATTTTTTCCTCCTCGTCCTATAACGGCCATAACTCTTATTTTTCCATCTACAGACTCATATGAGGCTTGTTTTTTGCGGGGCGGTGTATACTTTGTATACTTTGATCCACGGACTGGTACCGGTCCGCGGCCCGGGGGTTGGGGAACACTGCTGTACGAGATATAAAATGTTATTTTTTAATAGTTCAGTCAATTATGCATGCGCCAATATCAAATATGTTTATTTTTATTATGTTTACATAAAGGGGGGTGATATGAACTTTTAGGGTACGTTTACACGGGCGGATTTATTTTCGGGTTTCCCGCTGCGTATTTGAAAGGGGGCGGGCTCTTCTCAGCTGTCTGCAGCAAATTTTCCAAGGCGGAATTTATTCTGCGGAAAATCCGCTAAAAACCCCATGGAAGTCAGAAGGGTCTGTGGTGGATTGCAGAAATCTATTAAGAATTCACCTTCCCCGCGCCTGGAACTACATGTCCCGGGCGTCGGGCGATAGGATTTCCACATCCCTGGACTATATACTAGAAGGACTGTCTGTTGTCGGCAGTGATGTGGAGTCTGAGTCGAGGAGCCGGACGAAATTTTGGGTACCTGGAGTCGGAGTCGGCAAACAATGCACCTACTCCAACTCCTACTAAATTTTGATTGGAATAAAAATAAGCAAGTTTAACCCCTTAAGGACAATGGACGTACTCCTACGCCCCCGTTTCCGAGTCCTTAAGGACCGAGGACGTAGGAGTACGTCCTGTCCATTCCCAGCCCCCCGCCGCTAGCCGGAGGGGAGCAGGTGCCCGATGCCTGCTGAAATCGTTCAGCAGGCATCGCGGCATATCGCCCAGGGGGGTCATTATGCCCCCCCATGTCGGCGATGGCCGCAGATCGCAGGACAATTCAGTCCAGCGATCTGCGGCGATTCCGGGTCAATCGGGTCTCCAGTGACCCGGAATTACTGGCTGATCGGGACCGTCAGAGACGGCCCCGAACAGCCAGAGCCTGCAGGGGTGAGGTGGCACTGGTGCCACCTCACGATCGCCCTGATTCGTCGGCCGGATTACCGGCCGACCAATCAGGGCGCCTGCTGCGGGTGTCACTCCCGCAACCCGCTCCGCCCCTCTTCCGGAGGACGTGAGCGGGTGCGGGACGTGCACCCCTGGTGCTGGGGACCCCGATCCCCGGCGTTAATGTTGGGATCGGGGCCCCAGGAGCGACGACAGCGGCGGGACTGACCTGCAGCATCGATCAAGCAGCAGCAGGAGGTGAGTGACAGCCTCCTGCTGTTGCTTAGCAACAGCTCCCAGCATGCAAAAAGGGCATGCTGGGAGCTGTAGTTATGCAACAGGAGGAGGCAGACCACCACAACTCCCAGCATTCCCTTATGGGCATGCTGGGACTTATGGTTTTGCAACAGCTGGAGGCACATTCTATCTATGGAAAAGTGTACCTTCAGCTGTTGTGTAACTACAACTCCCAGCTTGCACAAACAGCTAAAGTGCATGCTGGGAGTTGTAGTGGTGCATCTGCTGGTTGCATAACTACAACTCCCAGCATGCCCGTTGGCTGTCGGTGACTGCTGAGAGTTGCAGTTTTGCAACAGCTGAAGGCACACTGAGTTAAGTAGCAAACCAGTGTGTCTCCAGCTGTTGCATAACTACAATCCCCAGCATCCCCAGCCAAAGTAGTATGCCTCCCGCTGTTGCATAACTACAACACCCAGCATGCCCTTCCGCTGTCCGTACATGCTGGGGGTTGTAGCTTTTGCAACAGCTGAAGGCACACTGGTTGCAAAACACTGAGTTTGTTGCCAAACTCGGTGTTTCACAACCAGTGTGCCTCCAGCTGTTGCAAAACTACAACTCCCAGCATGCACTGATAGACCGTACATGCTGGGAGTTGTAGTTTTCCAACAGCTGGATGTCCCCCCCCCCCCCCCCCCCCCCCCCCCAATGTGAATGTACAGGGTAAACTCACATGGGCGGAGGATTACAGTAAGTATCCGGCTGCAAGTTTGAGCTGCGGCAAATTTGCCAGCGAGAAACTACTGTGAACCCCCGCCCGTGTGACTGTACCCTAAAAACACTACACTAACACAAAATAAAATAAAAAGTAAAAAACACTACATATACACATACCCCTACACAGCCCCCCTCCCCAATAAAAATGGAAAACGTCTGGTACGCCACCGTTTCCAAAACGCAGCCTCCAGCTGTTGCAAAACTACAACTCCCAGCATGCACTTATAGACCGTACATGCTGGGAGTTGTAGTTTTGCAACAGCTGGATTCCCCCCCCCCCCCCCCAATGTGAACGTACAGGGTACGGAGCCTCCAGCTGTTGCAAAACAACTACTCCCAGTATTACCAGACAGCCACTGACTGTCCAGGCATGCTGGGAGTTTTACAACAGCTGGAGGCCCCCTGTTTGGGAATCACTGGCGTAGAATACCCCTATGTCCACCCCTATGCAAGTCCCTAATTTAGGCCTCAAATGCGCATGGCGCTCTCACTTTGGAGCCCTGTCGTATTTCAAGGCAACAGTTTAGGGCCACATATGGGGTATCGCCGTACTCGGGAGAAATTGTGTTACAAATTATGGGGGGTATTTTCTGCTATTACCCTTTTTAAAAATCTAAAATTTTTTGGAAACCAACATTTTAGGTAAAAATTTTTTTTTTTTTTTTTACATATGCAAAAGTTGTGAATCACTTGTGGGGTATTAAGGTTCACATTACCCCTTGTTACGTTCCCCGAGGGGTCTAGTTTCCAAAATGGTATGCCATGTGTTTTTTTTTTTTGCTGTCCTGGCACCATAGGGGCTTCCTAAATGCGGCATGCCCCCAGAGCAAAATTTGCTTTCAAAAAGCCAAATGTGACTCCTTCTCTTCTGAGACCTGTAGTGCGCCAGCAGAGCACTTCTCACCCCCATATGGGGTGTTTTCTGAATCGGGAGAAATTGAGCTTCAAATTTTGGGGGGTATTTTCTGCTATTACCCTTTTAAAAAATGTAAAAATTTTGGGAAACCAAGCATTTTAGGTAAAAAAAATGTTTTTTTTTACATATGCAAAAGTCGTGAAACACCTGTAGGGTATTAAGGTTCACATTACCCCTTGTTACGTTCCACGAGGGGTCTAGTTTCCAAAATGGTATGCCATGTGTTTTTTTTTTTGCTGTTCTGGCACCATAGGGGCTTCCTAAATGCGGCATGCCCCCAGAGCAAAATTTGCTTTCAAAAAGCCAAATGTGACTCCTTCTCTTCTTAGACCTGTAGTGCGCCAGCTGAGCACTTTTCACCCCCATATGGGGTGTTTTCTGAATCGGGAGAAATTGGGCTTCAAATTTTGGGGGGTATTTTCTGCTATTATCCTTTTTAAAAATGTAACATTTTTGGGAAACCAAGCATTTTAGGTAAAACATATTTTTATTTTTTTTTTCATATGCAAAAGTCGTGAATCACCTGTGGGGTATTAAGGTTCACTTTACCCCTTGTTACGTTCCCCGAGGGGTCTAGTTTCCAAAATGGTATGCCATGTGTTTTTTTTTTTGCTGTCCTGGCACCATAGGGGCTTCCTAAAGGTGACATGCCCCCCAAAAACCATTTGTCGCTCCTTCCCTTCTGAGCCCTCTACTGCGCCCACTGAACACTTTACATAGACATATGAGGTATGTGCTTACTCGAGAGAAATTGGGTTTCAAATACAAGTAAAAATTTTCTCCTTTTTACCCCTTGCAAAAAATCAAAAATTGGGTCTACAAGAACATGCGAGTGTAAAAAATGAAGATTGTGAACTTTCTCCTTCACTTTTCTGCTATTCCTGTGAAACACCTAAAGGGTTAATACACTTATTGAATGTCATTTTGAATACTTTGGGGGGTGTAGTTTTTATAATGGGGTCATTTATGGGGTATTTCTAATATGAAGACCCTTCAAATCCACTTCAAACCTGAACTGGTCCATGAAAAATAGCGAGTTTGAAAATTTTGTGAAAAATTTCCAAATTGCTGCTGAACTTTGAAGCCCTCTGGTGTCTTCCAAAAGTAAAAACTCATAAATTTTATGATGCAAACATAAAGTAGACATATTGTATATGTGAACCCAAAAATGTTTTATTTTGAATATCCATTTTCCTTACAAGCAGAGAGCTTCAAAGTTAGAAAAATGCAAAATTTTCATTTTTTTCATCAAATTTTGGGATTTTTCACCAAGAAAGGATGCAAGTTACCATAAAATGTTACCACTAAGTTAAAGTAGAATATGTCACGAAAAAACTATCTCGGAATCAGAATGATAACTAAAAGCATTCCAGAGTTATTAATGTTTAAAGTGACAGTGGTCAGAATTGCAAAAAACGCTCTGGTCCTTAAGGTGTAAAATGGCCTGGTCCTTAAGGGGTTAAATGTCCCAATTCACAAAAAGTTATAATTAATGAATTCTCTACTTTAAGAATAAAGACCAATGCATGCAAACACGTTAAGCTTTTCATGTGCTTCACTATATGGCATGCAACGCACAGTTAGGAACCGCAATACTTATACCTTCCATACTTATACTTTCTATCTTCAGCAGCAGATCAGCACACAAACTGTTCAATACAGTAGACTGTTGGCTTCCCAGCCAGTAGTCCTGTGGTAATGACAGGTATGTTACCTTTCTTTCCTTCAAAGAATGTATAAAATACATTCACATATTAATACAGAGGAGTCGGGGAGTCGGAGTCGGAACATTTATCTACCGACTCCACAGCCTTGGTTGTCGGTACTATCTACTATAAGGACTATCTATTATAAGGACTGTCTGTTGTAGGGTCTGTGCTATAAGGACTGTCTGTAGTAGGGACTATACTATAAGGACTGTGTTGTAGGGACTATTTATTATAAGGACTGTCTGCTGTAGGGACTATCTACTATAAGGACTGTCTGTTGTAGGGACTATCTACTGTAGGGATTGTCTGCTGTAAAGACTATTATAAGGACTGTCTGTTGTAGGGACTTTATACTAGAAGGGCTGTCTGTTGTAGGGGCTATCTATTATAAGGACTGTCTGCTGTAGGGTCTGTACTATAAGGACTGTCTGTAGTAGGGACTATCTACTATAAGGACTGTCTGTTGTAGGTACAATCTACTGTAAGGACTATCTACTATAAGGACTGTGTTGTAAGGACTATCTGCTGTAAGGACTCTGTTCTAGGAACTGTCTACTATAAGGACTTTCTGCTGTAGTGACTATCTACTATAAGGACTTTCTGATGTAGGGACTGTCTACTGTAAGGACTGTGCTGCAGGGATAATTTGCTGTAAGGACTCTCTGCTATAAGAAGAATTTGCTGTAGGGAGAACTTACTATAGGTACCATCTGTTATAGGGAGGACTTGCTGTAGGGCAGTGGTTCTCAAACTTTTTTGCGACTGTACCCCCAAAGGGTGAAAGTATGTCCACGGGTACCCCTCGCGAGGAACTTACCTGCCAGGGGTACCTGCCGACAAAATAAGTAATAAAATTACTTATTTTCATAATGGTGTGTGCTTACCTTTATACTAATGCGATACTTAATCCCCTTGTGCCATGATTCCCCCTCCCTCTGATCCCCTTTTTCCATTACTCCCCCTCCATCTTTATCCCCTTGTGACTGTCAGGATTCGGGTACTGTGAGGATACTGGTGGTGGATCCTCTGTGTCAGTGGGGTGATGACGTGGGCCATGCCAGGGGAACGGAGTCTAAGGGGTTACTGGTTTTCACCAGAGCCCGCCGCAAAGCGGGATGGACTTGCTGCGACAGGTAACCCCCAGGTCGTTCCACCCAATAGCGACTCAACCCCAACTGACGGCTGAGATAGGCGCGGTACAAGGGATTAGGCAAGAGCAAGGTCGGACGTAGCAGAAGGTCAGGGCAGGCAGCAAGGATCGTAGTCAGGGGCAACGGCAGAGGGTCTGGAACACTGGCTTGGGACATACACAGGAACACTTTCACTGGCACAAGGGCAACAAGATCCGGCGATGCTGGGAAGGGGAAGTGAGGTTTTATAGTGAAGCAACAGGTGAGAGCACTGATTGAGCCATGCGCCAATCAGTGGCGCACTGGCCCTTTAAATCGGAGAGAGCCGGCGTGCGCGCGCCGGGCCTGAGCCGACGGGGAACAGGAGAGGTGAGGTGACTGGGACGCGAGCCGCGAGCGGGCACGTCCCGCTACGCAGGTCGCGTCCCCGCCGGTGACATAGATGCAGCGCTCCCGGTCAGCGGGTCTGACCAGGGCGCTGCGAGAAAGTGAACGCCGCGAGCGCTCCGGGGAGGAGCAGGGACCCGAAGCGCTCGGCGTAACAGTACCCCCCTTGGGTCTCCCCCTCTTTTTGGAACCTGAAAACCTGCGAATGAGCTCTTTGTCGAGGATGTTATCCTCGGGTTCCCAATACCTCTCTTCAGGTCCACAATTCTCCCAATGTACGAGATTTTTTTTTTTTACCTCTAACCGTTTTGGATGCGAGAATTTCTTTAACAGTGAAGACATCGAAGGAGCCAGAGACATGAGCTGGAGCGACAACCTTGGGAAAGAAACGGTTAAGGACAAAAGGTTTGAGAAGGGAAACGAGTTAGGAATACGGAGAGAAGGTGGAAGAAGAAGCTTGTAGAAGACAGGAGTGATTTGACTCTTGATAACGGGGTCCCAGCTTATAGCTGGGGATATGGAAGCGGATGTACTTGGCAGAGAGCCATACTTTATCCCCAGGAGCAAAGACAGGAGGAGTTGTTCTCTTTTTACCGGCATGCTTCTTCATAAGGGATGAGGCCAGTAGGAGGGACTTTTGAGTCTCCTTCCAGATGATGGCGAAGTCCCGGGTAACTTCATCAACAGCAGGCAGACCAGAAGAAGTGGGAATGGGGAGGGGGGGGGCAGAGGGTGACGGCCGTACACCACAAAGAACGGGGATTTGGCGGAGGATTCAGAGTTTTTGAAATTGTACGAGAATTCAGCCCAGGGTAGAAGATCGACCCAATCGTCTTGGCGGGAGGAAACAAAATGTCGCAGATAGTCACCAAGGATCTGGTTAACTCTCTCTACTTGCCCATTGGATTGGGGATGATAGGAGGACGAGAAATTTAATTTGATTTTTAATTGATTACAGAGAGCTCTCCAAAATTTCGATACAAATTGAACGCCTCTATCCGAGACGATATGCGTGGGAAGCCCGTGAAGGTGAAAAATGTGCACAAAAAATTGCTTTGCCAACTATGGCGCTGAAGGAAGACCTAGAAGCGGAATAAAATGTGCCATCTTGGAGAAACGATCAACGACCACCCAGATGACTGTGTTGCCATGGGATAGGGGCAGATCCGTAATAAAATCCATGGCAATTTGAGACCATGGTAGCTCAGGAACAGGTAAAGGATGAAGGAGTCCAGCAGGCTTCTGGCGAGGAGTCTTGTCCCCGGCACAAACTGTACAGGCCTGAATGAAATCAGCGACATCAGTCTCCAGGGTAGGCCACCAATATAAACGAGAAATGAGTTGGATGGACTTCTTGACGCCAGCATGGCCAGCGAGGTACGAGGAGTGACCCCACTTGAGAATCTTGAGGCGCTGGCGGGGAGGGACGAAGGTCTTCCCAGGAGGAGTTTGTCTGATAGAAGCTGGAGCAGAGGAGATCAGGCGCTCAGGAGGTACAATGTGTTGCAGAGGGGCTTCAGATTCGGTAGAATCAGAGGAACGTGAAAGGGCGTCAGCCCTGACGTTTTTGTTAGCAGGACGAAAATGAATCTCGAAGTTAAAGCGGGCAAAAAACAACGAGAAGGTTTTAGAAAAGAAACCACAAGTAATATTATGTCCGGTAGAGTTTTTTTGGAGGAGTACGGTTCTGGCTCCGACCGAGGAGGCGTCCACTTCCAGCAAGAAGGGTTTTGATGGATCAGGTCTGAAGAGTACTGGTGCAGAAGCGAAGGCAGTTTTGAGGCGATTGAAGGCCTCATCCGCTTGGGGAGGCCAGGACTTAGGGTTGGCATTCTTCCTGGTTATGGACACAATTGGAGCCACAATGGTGGAAAAATGAGGAATAAACTGTCGGTAGTAATTGGCAAATCTTAAGAAGCGTGGGATAGCCCGGAGTCCAGAAGGGCGTGGCCATTCTAAAACGGCTGACAGTTTGTCTGGGTCCATTTGAAGTCCCTGGCCAGAGACTAGGTAACCTAGGAAGGGAAGAGATTGGCATTCAAAGAGACATTTCTCCATCTTGGCATATAGTTGATTTTCACAGAGTCTCTGAAGCACTAGGCGGACATAACAACGGTGTTCTTCAAGGCTAGAGGAAAAAATCAGGATGTCATCCAGGTAAACCACAACACAGGTATATAACAAATCTCGAAATATTTCATTAAAGAAGTCCTGGAAGACAGCGGGGGCGTTGCAGAGCCCAAAGGGCATAACGAGATATTCAAAATGTCCGTCTCTGGTATTAAATGCGGTTTTCCACTCATCCCCTTCTCTGATGCGAATGAGATTATATGCGCCTCTTAATTCCAATTAAGTGAAGATGTTAAGGCGGTCAAAGAGTTCCAAGATAAGAGGCAGGGGATAGCGGTTTTTGATAGTAATTTTATTTAAACCGCGATAGTCAATACATGGCCGTAAGGTACCGTCTTTTTTAGAAACAAAGAAGAACCCCGCTCCGGCAGGGGATGAGGACTTGCGAATGAATCCCCTCTTTAAATTCTCCTGGATGTAATCCGACATGGCTTGAGTCTCAGGAGCGGATAGAGAATAGATCCTGCCCCGGGGTGGAGTAGTACCAGGAAGGAGGTCAATAGGGCAGTCATAAGGCCTATGAGGAGGCAAAGTCTCTGCTTGTTTTTTGCAAAAAACATCGGTATAGGAGGAGCCACAGGAGTTTGACTGGCGGAGCTGGGGGCAGGTGTGAGGCATTTTTTGAGGCAAGAAGAACCCTAGCTCTTGATCTCCCCGGTGGTCCAGTCAAGGGTAGGAGAATGACGTTGGAGCCAAGGCAATCCGAGGAGAATTTCAGAAGTGCAGTTGGGTAGGACCAGAAATTCAATTTTTTCGTGATGAAGTCCAATGCACATTAACAGGGGTTCTGTGCGGTAACGCACAGTACAGTCCAATTTTTCTCCATTAACTGAAGCGATGTAGAGTGGTCTGACGAGACTGGTCACTGGGATGTTGAACCTATTAACGAAAGAGGCCAAAATAAAATTTCCTGCAGAATCGGAATCCAAGAAGGCCACAGCTGAAAAGGAGGAGTTAGCAGAAGAAGAAATCCGCACAGGCACAGTAAGACGAGGAGAAGCAGAGTTCACACCTAGCGCTGTCTCACCTTTGTGCGGAATTGGAGTACGTCTTTCCTGACGCGGAGGACGGATAGGACAATCCTTCAGGAAGTGTTCGGTACTAGCACAGTACAGGCATAGATTCTCATTGCGGCAGCAAGTCCTCTCTTGTAGGGTCAGGCGGGACCGGTCTACTTGCATAGATAGCCTCCACGGGAGAAGGCACAGGAACAGATTGCAGTGGACTTGAGAAGAGAGGGGCCGGGGAGAGAAATCGCCTGGTGCGAACAAAGTCCATATCCTGACGGAGCTCCTGACGTCTTTCAGAAAAACGCATGTCAATGCGGGTGGCCAAATGGATAAGTTCATGTAGGTTGGCAGGAATTTCTCGTGCGGCCAGCACATTCTTGATGTTGCTGGATAGGCCTTTTTTGAAGGTCGCGCAGAGGGCCTCATTGTTCCAAGATAATTCTGAGGCTAGGGTACGAAATTGGATGGCGTATTCGCCCACAGAAGAATTTCCTTGGACAAGGTTCAGCAAGGCAGTCTCGGCAGAAGAGGCTCGGGCTGGTTCCTCGAAGACACTATGAACCTCAGTGAAGAAGGACTGGACAGTGGCAGTGACAGGATCATTGCGGTCCCAGAGCGGTGTGGCCCATGACAAGGCCTTCCCAGACAGGAAACTAACCAAGAAAGCCACCTTAGACCAATCTGTGGGAAATTGGTCCGACATCATCTCCAAATGTAGAGAACATTGCGACAGGAAACCACGGCATTGTCTAGAGTCCCCATCAAATTTGTCCGGCAGGGACAAGCGGAGACTCGCTGCGGAGGAGGTGCAGGAGCTGGCGGAGGAGATGGTTACTGAAGTTGTGGCAAAAGTTGTTGCAGCATGACTGTCAGTTGGGACAGCTGATGTCCTTGTTGCGCTATCTGTTGAGATTGCTGGGCGATCAACGTGGTAAGGTCAGCGACAACTGGCAGCAGGACCTCAGCGGGATCCATGGCCGGATCTACTGTCAGGATCCGGGTACTGTGAGGATACTGGTGGTGGATCCTCTGTGTCAGTGGGGTGATGAAGTGGGCAGTACCAGGGGAACGGAGTCTAAGGGGTTACTGGTTTTCACCAGAGCCCGCCGCAAAGCGGGATGGACTTGCTGCGGCAGGTAACCCCCAGGTCGTTCCACCCGATAGCGACTCAACCCCAACTGACGGCTGAGATAGGCGCGGTACAAGGGATTAGGCAAGAGCAAAGTCAGACGTAGCAGAAGGTCAGGCAGGCAGCAAGGATCGTAGTCAGGGGCAACGGCAGAGGGTCTGGAACACTGGCTTGGGACATACACAGAAACCCTTTCACTGGCACAAGGGCAACAAGATCCGGCGATGCTGGGAAGGGGAAGTGAGGTTTTATAGTGAAGCAACAGGTGAGAGCACTGATTGAGCCATGCGCCAATCAGTGGCGCACTGGCCCTTTAAATCGGAGAGAGCCGGCGCGCGCGTGCCCTAGGGAGCGGGGCCGCGCGCCGGGCCTGAGCCGACGGGGAACAGGAGAGGTGAGGTGACTGGGACGCGAGCCGCGAGCAGGCGCGTCCCCGCCGGTGACATAGATGCAGCGAGTCTGACCGGGGCGCTGTGAGAAGGGGAACGCTGCGAGCACTCCGGGGAGGAGCGGGGACCCGGAGCGCTCGGCGTAACAGCGTAACAGTGCCATTATTATCCGATATGGCAAAAGGGGATCAGAAGAAGGGGGGAATAATGGCCCAAGGGGGATTAAGATGAAGGGGGCGGGAATAATTATCCCCCCCCCCATATTAATCCCCTTTTTCCAATATCCCCCACCCCTCCATCTTAATGCCCTTGTGCCATTATTTATCTCTCCTCCCCCCTCCGATGCTCCTGGGCTAATACATATATATATATATACACATACAAAAACCCTCCATTCCCTTCCATACACTTATTTTTATTTTTTTTACATTACCTGGCTTGTTCGCATGTTGCCTGTCCGGGTATACAGCGCGTCCCAGAGTCCCGTTCGGCGGGGCCGCACTGACTTCCTCCTCCACTATACAGCACTTTCGTGCAACGTCAGGGGAGGTCACACATCTCCCCAGGAATCACGCAGCTCCTGTACAGTAGCCACGATACTATACAGGGAGCTGCTGCGGCCATTCTCCGCTGTGCGCTGACAAATACTGGCCAATGTATGGCCGGTATTTGTCAGCGCATCGGCGTACCCCCGCACAACCGGTGGCATACTCCCGGTTGAGAACCCCTGCTGTAGGGAGAACTTACTATAGGGACCATCTGTTATAGGGAGGACTTACTATAGGGACCATCTGTTGAGGGAGAACTTACTATAGGGACTATCTGTTATAGGGAGGACTTACTATAGGTACCGTGTGTTATAGGGAGGACTTACTATAAGGACCATCTGTTATAGGGAGGACTTACTATAGGTACCGTGTGTTATAGGGAGGACTTATTATAAGGACCATCTGTTATAGAGAGGACTTACTATAAGGACCATCTGTTATAGGGAGGACTTACTATAAGGACCATCTGTTATAGGGAGGACTTACTATAAGGACCATCTGTTATAGGGAGGACTTACTATCGGGACCATCTGCTGCTGGGTGGACCTGATGGCAGTATCTGTATTCTAGACAGGTCATAGATTAAAGACCTGGAGTACAGCTGATCGCAGGATCTACCAATACAAGCTCCATGGTCGTACAGATTGGAGCAGAGCAAACATTTTTTTAGTGTAAACAAATTCTGCAGCGCCCTCCATAGATTGTAGTTGTCAATCATCTAATTTCCAGTGTTAGGCCAAAGATCTGATGCGATACAATATGTGTCTTAGTCCCGCTCCAATTTGTCAGTCTGCTTGATAACGGGCGGCACTGCTCCGAGGTTGTCCTCTGATATCACTGGAGACGTAAAGGGGTTTGTCCACTTATATCATTGATCACCCGTCCACCAATATCATTGGTCACCCGTCCACCAATATCATTGTTCCCCCGTCCACCAATATCATTGATCATCAAGGTAATTGCCGATACCGATAACGTCCAAAATCGTGAATATCGGCCGATAATATACGGTTTTCATATACAAAACCGTATACGTAGGACAAACTTGTGATGTACATGCACCCTAGCGTATTCATTGGATAACGTATAGAAAACACGATTGCGTACGTTTTTTTGAAGGATAAGGGTGCATTCACATCATGATTTTACTATACAATTCCCTTATACGGTTTTGTATAGGAAAACCGTATACAACCGTATGAAAAAACGTATACATAGACCTCCCAGGCAAAAATTTATGCAACAAGATGCATCCGGTTGTGTAAGTTTTTGGTTGTGTATCGTTCAGTTTTTTTTTTTGTTTTTTTTTTTTACGGTACACAAAAAACTGCTGTCTACTATGATTTTTTGTCCTGTTTAAAAACCATATACCAACCATATATGTTCTTTGAAGACAAAGAAAACGGATGTGTCTACAGTGCCATACGGTTTTTGGGATACACTTTTTTTTTTGTACATTGCAAACCACACCTTCTTTTCTTGGAATTTCAATAAAACAATTGGAACTTTATTGCACTAAAGTGTTAACCAAACCACTAAATTCAAACCGCATGCGGTTTCATTTCAGAGCACACGTTTGCGTACAGTTTTGTCAGTTTTTAGGGCATACGTTCTGCAAAAGAAAAATTGATGCAAAACAATGGCAAAATGGTGATGTGACCGTAGCCTAAGGGTAGGGTCACACAACACGGATCTGCCGGTAAAGCAACTGCCAGTGAAGCAAGTGTGCCTCCAGCTGTTTCCCCCCTGCTTGCAGTGGCAATCCTCCACTCCGAAGAGTCACACAGGGAAAATAGCTGTGCAAGTGGCAGCATGCATACGCAGTGTACTCACACACCGCGGCCTCATTCCAATGTTTGTGAGTAGTATGTGAGCAAGCACGGCGACTTGCATGCCCCTTTGTGACTGCTCGGAGCGGCTGCGAGCAGGGGGGGTGGGGGAAACAGCTGGAGCCACCCTAAGGGTTGGGTCACCAGCAGATCCGCAGCGTAAAATACGCTGAGGATCCGTGTTGTGTGACCCTACCCTAAATGACATGGCTCACCTTGCAGTAGTTACTTGCTACTCGAGCCCTGCACGGCACTGTTTCCTTAATCCCCCCTTCCCACTGAATTTCTGACCCCCTCCCGCAACGTGTATATGTGGCATTACAGAGATTTGCAAGACGGCGCTGGATTTTCCGGGACGACTGTATGTTCGGTGACCGCCTGCATGTTTTTTTATTGAGACCCGAGGGATTCCGATGCAGGGCTCTACTTACTACTGCGAAAATGAATGCATTTATGAAGAATTGTGTCTGCGTTTGCAGGGAGAGGACAATATGTCCTCGGCATTTACAGATTGTTTATAACAGCACAGACATCACTAAAATATTCTGGATCACTACAGATGATGCACCTGCTATATTTGGAAAAAACTTAAAGGGGTACTCCGCCCCTAGACATCTTATCCCCTGTCCAAAAGATAGGGGATAAGATGTCTGATCGTGGGGTCCCACCGCTGGGGAACCCCGCGATCTCCCAGCACCCGTTCGTTTAGAGAGTCGGGTGCAGTGCCAGAGGCTGGTGAAGTCACAGCCATGCCCCCTCAATGCAAGTCTATGGACTTGCATTGAGGGGGTGTGGCACTGACATCAGCGGGGCGTGGTCATGACATCACCAGCCTCTGCCCTGCATCGCCAGTCATCTTGCATGGAGCAAAGTTTGCACCGTGCACCAGATGTTTGGGGTGCCACAGCCGAGATCCCTGGGGTCCCCAGCGGCGGGACCCCTCCGATCAAACATCTTATCCCCTATCCTTTGGAGTACCCCTTTAAGGGTAGGGTCACACGTAAAGGATCCACAGTGTATTTTATTCTTCACAGCCTAGTTCCAGGAAGCTATCCCTCCCCTTAAATAGTCTCCAGGTACAACAACTTTATTGACCAATACAAAATTCAAAGAGAACATGGAAAAAGTAAGAAAAAAGGATCGTGATACAATCACAAAAAAAGAGAAAGTAAATATAGCTAAAAACACAGTAAAATCATTTGAGTATCTCACCACTTTGAAAAAATTGCTTATTATATTAAGGGGAATACATTGATATCCTGTCGTTCATTCAGACCCTGGGGGCCCCTGTCTTTAGTATCAAGGCAGTTTCACATTGCAATAATTCCCGGTGGCGATCTCCCCCATGTTGTGGAGCCTCAACACGTTTCAGACCTAAAAATCTCATACATTTGGGGTCTGCATTATGGAAGTCACACATATGCTTGATTAACCTAGGTAATCCCATCTTGGTACGTAATGAGCAAACATGTTCGTTGAAACATTTGAACAAGGGCCGAATAGTTTTGCCGATATAGAAATGCTGGCAATCACACACAATGGCATATACGACATAGGGGGTACGACACGTCATAAAGTCCCAGATGAATAATTCAGTTTGACCTAAACGGATAAATTGTCCCCCCAGAAAATTGTTGCAGCAACAGCAGCTCCCACACCTATGGTTACCCTTGGGAGCAGCCTCATGCAACCAGTCCCTGGGGGGGGGGAAGAAGTATTAAGCCTACCTTTAATCAAAGTATCCCTAATATTATTGCACTGTTTGAAAGATACAAGAGGGTTAAATTGGGTCATCAGTAACTAAATGCCAATTCCTCCTTATAGCAGATTTTATACAATCACTCATCATGCTATGTCTAAAGATGAAGGAGAAACTATCTTTCTTCTGTCTACTGTCCATACTGTAGAGTAGATGTTGTCTGTTGCAGTGTTTTGCTTTGTCCCATGCCTTCTTTATCAATGGGGTAGGATATCCCCGGTTTTCTAGCTTTTTGCTTAGGGTGCTAGCCTGTAAGAGTTGAAAGATGTGTCATCATTATTGATACGACGTAACAGAACAAATTGTCCGTACGGTAAAGATTCTTTTATGTAAGAGGGATGGTAACTGTCATGATGTAACAATGTATTTGAAGCAGTTGGTTTTGTATGGACAGTGGTATGAATATCTGTGCCTGTCAATGTGACTTCTACATCAAGAAAAGTTGTGTTTTTGTTACCAAAGTTGCTGGTAAAAGTCATGTTGTAAATGTTGCTGTTCAGGTAAGTAACAAAGGAGGAAAAGTCATCTTCAGACCCCGACCAAATGACAAAGATGTCGTCTAAATATATATCGTAGGAATAAACGTATGTGATGCAAAAACTGGTTGCTAAGGGAGAAAACCATCCTCTCCTCCAAATCCCCTAAAAAAAATAGTAGCTAAAGTTGGCGCGGCCGGTGTCCCCATCGCGGTCCCCGACAGTGTGCTCAGACATCGCATGTGCAGTGTACTCAGACATCGCATGTGCAGTGTACTCAGACATCGCATGTGCAGTGTACTCAGACATCGCATGTGCAGTGTACTCAGACATCGCATGTGCAGTGTACTCAGACATCGCATGTGCAGTGTACTCAGACATCGCAAGTGCAGTGTACTCAGACATCGCATGTGCAGTGTACTCAGACATCGCATGTGCAGTGTACTCAGACATCGCATGTGCAGTGTACTTAGAGTCAGACATCGCATGTGCAGTGTACTCAGACATCACATGTACAGTGTACTCAGACATCGCATGTGCAGTGTTCTCAGACATCACACGTACAGTGTACTCAGACATCACACGTGCAGTGTACTCAGACATCACATGTACAGTGTACTCAGACATCGCATGTGCAGTGTTCTCAGACATCGCATGTACAGTCTACTCAGACATCACATGTACAGTGTACTCAGACATCACACGTGCAGTTTACTTAGACATCACACGTGCAGTGTATTCAGACATCACGTGCAATGTACTCAGACATCACACGTGCAGTGTACTCAGACATCACATGTGCGGTGTACTCAGAGATCACATGTACAGTGTACTCAGACATCACACATGCAGTGTACTCAGACATCACGTGCATTGTACTCCGACATCACATGTGCGGTGTACTCAGACATCACATGTGCGGTGTACTCAGACATCACATGTGCAGTGTACTCAGACATCACATATACAGTGTACTCAGACATCACATGTACGGTGTACTCAGACATCACATGTACGGTGTACTCAGACATCACATGTGCATTGTACTCAGACATCACATGTGCGGTGTACTCAGACATCACATGTGCGGTGTACTCAGACATCACATGTACAGTGTACTCAGACATCACATGTGCATTGTACTCAGACATCACATGTACAGTGTACTCAGACATCACATGTGCAGTGTACTCAGACATCACATGTACAGTGTACTCAGACATCACATGTGCAGTGTACTCAGACATCACATGTGCATTGTACTCAGACATCACATGTACAGTGTACTCAGACATCACATGTGCATTGTACTCAGACATCACATGTGCGGTGTACTCAGACATCACATGTACGGTGTACTCAGACATCACATGTGCATTGTACTCAGACATCACATGTGCGGTGTACTCAGACATCACATGTGCGGTGTACTCAGACATCACATGTGCATTGTACTCAGACATCACATGTACAGTGTACTCAGACATCGCATGTGCAGTGTACTCAGACATCACATGTGCAATGTACTCAGACATCACATGTACAGTGTACTCAGACATCACATGTACAGTGTACTCAGACATCACATGTACAGTGTACTCAGACATCACATGTACAGTGTACTCAGACATCGCATGTGCAGTGTACTCAGACATCACATGTGCAATGTACTCAGACATCACATGTACAGTGTACTCAGACATCACATGTACGGTGTACTCAGACATCACATGTACAGTGTACTCAGACATCACATGTGCATTGTACTCAGACATCACATGTGCGGTGTACTCAGACATCACATGTGCGGTGTACTCAGACATCACATGTGCGGTGTACTCAGACATCACATGTACGGTGTACTCAGACATCACATGTGCGGTGTACTTAGACATCACATGTGCGGTGTACTCAGACATCACATGTACTCCACTTTTAGTCACAACTAGAGGCACACTGTGGGTCTTGTCACCTGGGTAAATTACGTTACGGATCTGTTACGTGTGACCCTACCCTAAAACTTTTCCAATAACACATTGGTCGTCCAGTAATGAATTCATGTGATGGAAACAGTAGTGAAAATTGTGACTTTTCTATCTAGCCGCTCTTGGGGTTTTTGTGGTCCTTGTGAATATTGCCAGCACACCAAACAAATTCAAAATTTTACTTTCTTGTTTGCTCTTCATTGGGGGACACCTATACTGATAGGTATATGCCCTTGCCACTAGGAGGCGCTGACACTAGGAAAAAAAATCGGCTCCTCCCTGGCAGGATATACCCGCCCACTGGAAGTGAGGTAATCAGTTTTAGCTAGTGTCAGCAGGAGGCAAGACACAGGTCTGGTGCTCTCCAGACCTGGTCTCTTTTAATTATTTTCTAGTAAGCGCTGTTTAGTTAGCTTTTTTCCTCCCTTTTGTTTCTCATTTTCAGGTGGGGGTTCAGGAACATGGCGCTACCTGTTCCCCCATATGCGACAAAGGGGCACAGACATAAAGTATGTACTGTTAACCCCTTCTCGCCAACAGCCCCAGCGCCTGGAGGTTGTACCCTGGGTCCAAGATCCCCCACTGCCCCTGCTCGCCCCGCTATCTTAACCTGGTATGATGCAGCGTGGATGCAGCGTCGGATCTCCTCCGGCGCTTGCTGGCCAGCGGGACCCATAATGGCGGCAAGTAGCTCCAACCCCCTTCTCCCCGTGCTCGGTGCTGGAATTTGGAGACTAACTGAGGGAGGACTCTCTCCCCTCTGTCGGCGCTGTCTTGGGAGTGTCGGACAGGAAAAGCCCAGCACCTTTCTGCGCCTCACATGAACAAAGCTTAGCTCCGCCCCTCCTCCTGCAGCGAGCCCTCCTAGCTTAGGGCATTGCAGTAGTTGTTCATGCTACCAGGGATGTCAGGGGCTCTCTCCCTGGTTCAGGGCCATTTCTCCTCCAGCTCAGCGGAAGCCTGTCTAGCCGAGCACCAGTGTCACCACCACCCCCCCCCCCCCTGGCCTCAGAGCGGCAAGCGCTCCTACAGCGCTGTACACAGCTGCTGGCTTAGTGCTGCTGTGCGACGACTTGTCGGGGCGCGCAATTTACTGCTTAGGCACCGACACAGAGTGCCAGTGGTGCTTGTCGCAGCCTGCGGATTCTTTTCGCAGCTGTGACCCCCCTCTGCTCCAGCAGTGACGAGCATCGCTTTCCTGGAGGGTGGGCCCTTTTCCCAGGGTGTCTAACAGGACACCCGCAGTTCCTCCCGCCTCTCTCAGACAGAGTTTAGCTCCGCCCCGTTTAGCGCGTCCAGGCTTGGGCTCGGGGGTTAATGCTGGGAATTCGCGGGGCACGCTGCGCCAAGTTCATTTATGGAAAAAAAAAAAAAAAAATGTCTTCCCCTGGTCTCTTTGACTGGAAAACGCCCTCTAGCAGCTGTTAATGGTATTGTGTTTTTTGTGGCTCCCTCTGTGGCAGCTCATAGGTATTACAGTTTTTTGCCTGTAATATCTGTTTTTATCATATTAATATCTGCTGGGTCCTTTTCTGGGACTGTATATGGGGTCTAGCTTTTTTTTTTTTCAGATAGCGCTATCGGCACAATGTTTTTTTGCCCTATTCCTCTGCCATACATAATTCTGCAGAGTTCTCACTCTGTGAGGGAGCATATGCAAACCGCGGTGGCGGGATGTTACACGGTCCCTGGAGATTCCAGGGTTACATTCTGTGCCTGGTTTCCCTGCTGCCTACCATGCCAGGCTTTCTGTGCCCACGGCCAGTCCTAATCCCTACCTATCGGGGCACGGCTCCTGTCCAGTGCCCTTACAGGGCTTTTGCGTTCCTGGCGGATGCCTAGGGCCTTTTCGGGGTTCTTTCTCCGACGGTCATCCATCAATGGAGGGTTCTTGGCATGTGCATACACTAGGATTCCCTCTTCCACAGGTCACCGATCTCATTTCTGCCGCGTGCGGTTGACATTCCGGTACTCCTCGGCCGATGCGATGTGTCCGACGGAGTAACCTGTTGCATACATACTATGGACCCATACCAGTAAGCCAGACAGTAGTTTGCATGGTTCCTCTGCCGCCTGTCATTTCTCACATGCCTGATGTCTCTGTTGCTGGCATTTCTGTATCCCACTACCAGTGCGTGGTGTCCGAAGAAGTGCCCTGACATGTCCTATGGACCCTATACAGGGCGACAGGGATACCATCCATTGCTTTTCAGCCTCCCCCGATCTCCCAGGGTGGTGAGAATTCTATCCATGGCTCTTAGGCCTCCCTGTACTCCCACCTGCGACCAAGGGGGCACAGTGATCGTCGATATGACTGTTGTTTCTTTTCCACCAGCACCTGGAGGTGTATTCGTTCAGCCTGACTGTTGTCTGCTCGGTTTCCGACACAGTCTTTCTCCCATACCTGGGCTGCCGCGTGCATGGCTGGGGTTTCCAGTACCTCACTGCTGGTGGGAGAAATCTGGAAGAGGGTCCCCTGCAGGTACACGGAACTGACATCAGTCAGTCAGACTTTCTTCTGCTTGGGGGTCGCCCATCAGATCGGCTGCACTCCAGTACCCCACTTTCGGTGAGAGGGTTCGCAGAACTGGTATAGGGTTTAGGAACCCTATACCAGTCAACCAGGCGGTGGTCTGCGTGGTTTACTACTACGTCGGGTCACCTACCATACACTTCCCACACCTTGGCGGAAGTTCAGGTATCCCAATGCCGAGGTGTAGTTCTGAGCGAGGCTCCGTGGCCGCAACATCTGCCCCCCCCCCCTTTTTTTTTTTTTTTTTGCAAGGTCCAAGGTTTCGCCCCAACGCTGTAGGTTGCTACATGTGCTTCTTACTTGCATTCATAGTTATGTCTTTGTATCTCCCAGCTCCAGTGTCAAGGATTCAAATCCCTCTAGGGATACAACATGGCTCCTTGGTGTGCTTTCGCAGGGTCCCTGGGGGCTATGTCCACCCAGGGCTTTGATCCGTTACCGTATGGCGGCATTTCCTTGCTCCTACAGTACATGGCGCTCTTGGGAAATTCCCTTTCACAGGGGGTACTGGGATCAGGAAGCTTGGCATGGTCAGTGTCTGAGTTTTGTCTCCACCTCCCCTTGTTTTTTCCCTCCACTATAGGGACTATTTCACTGAGCACTTTCTTTAGCCAAAATCTTGCACTTCCCCCTACATGGTGGGTTACCTTGCTTGGCCTTTATTTTTTTGCTGGGAGCAATCGGAAGTGCTTTTCGCCGGGTCTGCTTGTGCGCTTATTGCTCACTATTGCAGCCTGGCTCTCCTCCTGTTTCTGGTTGTCTACTGCTGCTCATGCAGCTAGGGCATTTTCCTCTGTAGGAGAGGTTTATGCAATTGTGTATAGCTCAGCGACAGCCAGTCTGCCATTGCTCTCCTCTTTCCTTGGCGCATCCGGGAAGGGTGTGCTCATCCTTCCCTTTTTCAGTGTCGGTGGCGCTACACTGCCACTCTGATCTTTTGGAGTAACCTTCTTGTGCCCAGAGCCTGGGAGTCCCAGTTGGGTTCCCTTTTGTTTTTCCCTCCGTTCATGAGACGTTTCTGGGAGTGCTCTGGTTCGCTCTGGTTCGCTCTGGCCGCTGGGTCCAAGACCAATTAATCCTTGTTTTGGGCTCTCTCCTAGACTGCTGTGGTGTACCTTTTTTTCTGGGTCGGTCCTCCTGGTCCTTCGGGCCTTTGTGAGGATTGCGGTCTCTGGCACGTGAAGTGCTCCTGCCCAGGCTTCTCCACGATCCCTTTGTGAGACCTTCTTCCTGTACCGTTCTTTTTCTTGTCCCTACATAGCAGTATGTTTCCCGGAGCATTTCACGGTTGTTGGGTTTGCTCCCCCTACAGGTGGGGCACCTACCGGTAACTCGAGAGTCTCCAGTTCCATGTTTCGTTTCCGGGTTACTCCTTCGGGGTCCATTTATTCCGGGGTTGGACAGCAAGCTTGTCTACCTGGTTGTTCCAGTCGGGCCATTTTTCAGCTGCAGCATGGTTGTGGTTCTTCCTGCTGTTCAGCCTGTGTGGCATCCTCTCCGAGTCCGCTCTTCTCACAGGGTGCTCACCATGCCTCTTGGGAGATGGTTCCCGTCTCTCTTTTCCAGAAGTTTCTGGTCTTCATCTTGACTGACTCCCCTTCGGCTCTCCCTGGGGTTTTCTTGCCGGGTTCTCTGCTTTCGGTTGATTCTCTGTAAGGGGTTCTCTTGTCATTCCCTTTTCCTTTTTTTTTCCCAACCGGGCTCTCCCTCTGTCTGGTTCTGTGCTTCTTGGAGTTGGTTTCCTACCACCTTCCAGGTTGGTTTGGCCCATCGGGTCTCTGCATCACCCCTTCTTGTCTCTCTCTGTGGCCTGTTGGTTTAGAGTCTGTTCTAAGGTCGGCCCCTTCCTTGGCATCCTAGTCCATCTCCATGGACAGTGGGAACTGCCAGACGCTCAGTTCCAGGCCTTGGTTGCCTTTTTAGCTCAGGGTCTTGTCCGTAAGTCTTACGGCCGGCTGGGGTTCAGTCTCCAGACAGAGTTGTCCTTCCCACCCCAGGGACTGCTTTGGTACATCCCATGGTCTCTGTGTCCACCAATGAAGAGCGTCCGAGAAAAGGAGATTTTTTTTGCACTCCCCGTAAAATCTTGCTCGTAGCATTCATTGGGGGACACAGCACCCACCCATGTCTTCATTCTTGTCTGGATAGCCTTTTTCGGTTCTTTGGTGTTTCTTTGGGATTCCTTTCTAGGCTCCTTCGGACATATTTCTTTGTTGGCTTCTGATCTGATTTAGGCCACATGGGGGCTATTAATGAACAAAAAAGAATCAGTGAGGTTATATTTGACTCAATTCCCTCAGCTTACTTTTATTGATTTTTTTTTTTAACCCCTTACGGACCAATACAAATAAACCTGTACGCTCCTGAAAGACCAGGCCTGTTTTTTCAAATCGGGGATGTCTGTCTTTATTAGAGAATAACTCTGGTAATGTTTTGGCAATCACGATAATTCTGACATTGTTTTTTTGTCACAAGTTGTCCTTCATGTACATAGTAAAAGTAAGCCGATATCATTTGTAGTTTTTTTTTACAATGCAAAAAATCATGAAATTTTTACAAAAAATTAAGATTTTTTGCTATTTTAACACTAATAGGTTGCATATATTTATACTTACTGACCAAATACCGTATTTATCGGGGTATACCACGCACCGGCCTATAACACGCACCCTCATTTTACCAAGGATATTTGGGTAAAAAAAGTTTTTTACCCAAATATCCATGGTAAAATGAGGGTGCGTGTGTGCGCGTGTATACCCCGAAACACCCCCAGGAAAGGCTGTCGCTGCCCGCTTCTCTCCCCCTGCCTTTCCTGGGGTCTAGAGCCCTGCTGCCGGCCCTTCTCTTCCCCTGGCTATCGGCGCCGCTGCCCGTTCTGTCCCCCTGACTATCGGTGCCGGCGCCCCATTGCCGGCGCCGATAGCCAGGGGGAGAGAAGCGGCGCCGACAGCCAGGGGGAGAGAAGGGGCAGCGGCACCCATTGCCGGCGCCGCTGCCCCGTTGCCTCCCCCCATCCCCTGTGGCATAATTACCTGGGTCCGCGCTGCTCCAGGCCTCCGGCGTGCGTCCCCTGCGTCGTTGCTATGCACGGCGCGGCGCACTGACGCCTTGCGCCGTGCCGTGCAGCGCATAGCAACGACGAAGGGGACGCACGCCGGAGGCCTACAGCAGCGCGGACCCGACCCAGGTAATTATGCCACCGGGGATGGGGGGAGGCAACGGGGCAGCGGCGCCGGCAATGGGTGCCGCTGCCCCTTCTCTCCCCCTGGCTATCGGCACCAGTACCGATAGCCAGGGGGTGAGAAGGGCCGGCAGCAGGGCTCTAGACCCCAGGGAAGGCAGGGGGAGAGAAGCGGGCAGCGACGGCCTCTCTCCCCCTGCCTTTTCTGGGGCGGTATCGGCGTATAACACGCACATAGACTTTAGGCTAAAAATTTTAGCCTAAAAAGTGCGTGTTATACGCCGATAAATACAGTAGTTTATGAAACTTATACTTTAAGATGTCTTCTTTATTTTGACGTCATTTTTTTTTATTCACATTTTAAATTAATTAGAAGCCTAACAATTTAACTTGAAATTTTGAAAATTTGAAAAGTACATCTTTTTTTGTGTGCTATGCAAGGTTTGCAGAAAGTAAAAGGTAGTAGAACATAGGAACACCCCCCCCCCCCAAATGACCCCATTTTAAAAACTAGACCCCTCAAGGTATTCGCTAGGGGGTACTGTGAGTATTTTAACACCATAGTTTTTTGGCAGGAATTATTACAAAGTCAGTGTTAAAAATTCGAAATTTGCAATTTTTCACAAATGCATCATTTGGGGGGCATATTTTTTGTACATCACTTCTGATATTGAAAGAAATGCACCCTATATTTTATTTAGCTGCTTGTCCCATGTTCGGAAATACCCCCGCTTAGGCCATATATGGTTCCTTGGCCGCGTGATAGGACTCAGAAGGAGAGGAGCGCCATTTGGCTTTCAGGGCAGAACAGTACCCCCACCCCCACAAGTGACCCCATTTATATACCGCACCCCTACAAGTTATTGGCTGCACCAGGGACCACTCTGATTGGTCCTTGGTCGGCTGGCAGTATAATGCGTCTGTCTGTGACAGTTAAGGCTCCTGATGGATATATCCGCCATGTTGTGGGAATAAGCACCCGCTCATAGCGAATATATCCATCACTGCTGTGGCTGGGTAGCTCAGTGTGTCTGCTCATGACTGCTGGCGGGAAATCCGCCGCTATGAGTGGACACACAAAGCTACCCAGCCGCAGCAGGGAGCTCATTACCGTGACTGCTGCATAATGTGTAGGATCACATGGTGGACATCCGCAGCATATTACATGCTGCAGATGTCCGCCAATGCGATCCTACACATTATGCATTTTTTTAAATTTGATTCATTTAATAAATGTATTTTTAATATATGTTATATATATATTTTTTTTATTATTATTATTTTTTTTTTTTACACTTTTATTACATTTTTATTTATTTTTACACTTTTTAATGCTTTGGAATACTTAGTATTCCAAAGCATTGCAGTTATATGCTGCCTGCCAGTATTGTCCTTTCAGGCAATACCCAGGGCAGACCTGGGGGTCTTTGTAGGACCCCCGGCTGCCCAGGTATGCAGCAGCACCCCGCGATGCTCCGGGGTGCTGCAGGAGAGACAGAGGGAGCCCCCTCCCTCTGTCAGAACTCCTTACAGCGTGCGGTCACTTCTGACCACGGCTGTAAGGGTTAAACTGTGTGCCAGGTCCCGGCCAGCCGCGTATTACACACAGCACCCCGCGATCGCGATGCGGGGTGCTGCAGAGGAGACAGAGGGAGCTCCCTCCCTCTTTCATAAAACTTACAGCCCGCGGTCACTTCCGACCGCGGCTGTAAGGGTTAAATCTGCCGGGACCGAAGTTTACTTCGGTCCTGGCAGTGCAGCAGGGTCCCGGCTGTGTGATACAGCCGAGTCCCTGCCGCGATCTCGTGGGTGCACTGGGCAGCACCCACGAGAATAATGGACGAGTATAGACGTCCAGGTGCGGGAACGGCCGCCAACCTGGACGTCTATACTCGTCGGTGGTCGTTATCGGGTTAAACAAAATAATTCATTTGATTAAGAATTTCTAATTTCTTAAGAATGGAACAAGATCTAATTCCCAACTACACATCTAGTTAAATACCTAAAGGGGTGTAGCTTCCAAAATGGGGTCACTCATGGGGGAGGAGATGTCTGTCAATGTCTATGCAAAACTGTGATGGGCTTCTAATTTATTCCAGCTGAAATTGCGCCCTAAGGCTAGGTTTTCACACAGGTTTTTTTCTTGTGTTTTTTGGATATCTGCCTCTGCAGTTGTTGAGCCAAAGTCAGGAATAGGAAGGTATCCTTCTACTTCCTACTGGATACACTTCTGATTTAGGCTCAAAAACTGCAGTGGCTGATATAAAAAAAATGCCAGAAAAAGCCTGTGTGGAAAAAAAGCCCAAAAGTGCTGCCTCCATACTAGGCCCCATCATGTGTCCAGTTACAGATTCGGGCTACCTTGGGGGTATTTCTAAAGTCAAAAGAACAATCACAATAACATTTGGACTTCTTTTCCTCAATTTCCATTGTTATTTAAAAACAAATAACAAATATAATAAAAGTGATGAAAAAAATATATTTCCACATTTGACTTACATAAATGAGGTGTAACTTCTCCCCATGCCTCCAGATTCCTTACCTAACTACAAGAGGCTTCTACCTAATAGTCGAGGGGATTCCTTACCTAACTACTAGAGGCTTACCTAACACAAAAAAAAAAGGGTGAATACCCAACCTAACTTCTTGGGGCTTCTACCTAATAGTGGAGGGGATTCCTTACCTAACTACTGGGGGCTTCTACCTAATAGTCGAGGGGATTCCTTACCTTACTACAAGAGGCTTCTACCTAATAGTCGAGGGGATTCCTTACCTAACTACTAGAGGCTTACCTAACTAAAAAAAAAGAAAAAAGGGTGAATACCCAACCTAACTTCTTGGGGCTTCTACCTAATAGTGGAGGGGATTCCTTACCTAACTACTGGGGGCTTCTACCTAAAAAAAAAAAAAATTGGGAATACTCAACCTAACTACTGGGGGCCTCTACCTAAAAAAATATATGGGGATTACTAAACCTAACTACTGGGGACTTCTACCTCATAGTGGAGGGGATTCCTTACCTTACTACTGGAGGCTTCTACCTAATAGTGGAGGGGATTCCTTACCTTACTACTGGGGGCTTCTACCTAGATAGGAGAGGGGATTCCTTACCTTACTACTGGAAGCTTCTACCTAATAGTGGAGGGGATTCCTTACCTTACTACTGGAGGCTTCTACCTAATAGTGGAGGGGATTCCTTACCTTACTACTGGAGGCTTCTACCTAATAGTGGAGGGGATTCCTTACCTTACTACTGGGGGCTTCTACCTAGATAGGAGAGGGGATTCCTTACCTTACTACTGGAGGCTTCTACCAAATAGTGGAGGGGATTCTTTACCTTACTACTGGAAGCTTCTACCTAATAGTGGAGGGGATTACTTACCTTACAACTGGAGGCTTCTACCTAATAGTGGAGGGGATTCCTTACCTTACTACTGGAGGCTTCTACCAAATAGTGGAGGGGATTCTTTACCTTACTACTGGAAGCTTCTACCTAATAGTGGAGGGGATTACTTACCTTACAACTGGAGGCTTCTACCTAATAGTGGAGGGGATTCCTTACCTTACAACTGGAGGCTTCTACCAAATAGTGGAGGGGATTCCTTACCTTACTACTGGAGGCTTCTACCTAATAGTGGAGGGGATTCCTTACCTTACTACTGGAGGCTTCTACCTAATAGTGGAGGGGATTCCTTACCTTACTACTGGAGGCTTCTACCTAATAGTGGAGGGGATTCCTTACCTTACTACTGGAGGCTTCTACCTAATAGTGGAGGGGATTCCTTACCTTACTACTGGAGGCTTCTACCTAATAGTGGAGGGGATTCCTTACCTTACTACTGGAGGCTTCTACCTAATAGTGGAGGGGATTCCTTACCTTACTACTGGAGGCTTCTACCTAATAGTGGAAGGGATTCCTTACCTTACTACTGGAGGCTTGTACCTAATAGTGGAAGGGATTCCTTACCTTACTACTGGAGGCTTCTACCTAATAGTGGAGGGGATTCCTTACCTTACTACTGGAGGCTTCTACCTAATAGTGGAGGGGATTCCTTACCTTACTACTGGAGGCTTCTACCTAATAGTGGAAGGGATTCCTTACCTTACTACTGGAGGCTTCTACCTAATAGTGGAGGGGATTCCTTACCTTACTACTGGAGGCTTCTACCTAATAGTGGAAGGGATTCCTTACCTTACTACTGGAGGCTTGTACCTAATAGTGGAAGGGATTCCTTACCTTACTACTGGAGGCTTCTACCTAATAGTGGAGGGGATTCCTTACTTTACTACTGGAGGCTTCTACCTAATAGTGGAGGGGATTCCTTACCTTACTACTGGAGGCTTCTACCTAATAGTGGAGGGGATTACTTACCTTACTACTGGAGGCTTCTACCTAATAGTGGAGGGGATTCCTTACCTTACTACTGGAGGCTTCTACCTAATAGTGGAGGGGATTCCTTACCTTACTACTGGAGGCTTCTACCAAATAGTGGAGGGGATTCCTTACCTTACTACTGGAGGCTTCTACCTAATAGTGGAGGGGATTCCTTACCTTACTACTGGAGGCTTCTACCAAATAGTGGAGGGGATTCCTTACCTTACTACTGGAGGCTTCTACCTCATAGTGGAGGGGATTACTTACCTTACTACTGGAGGCTTCTACCTAATAGTGGAGGGGATTCCTTACCTTACTACTGGGGGCTTCTACCAAATAGTCGAGAAGATTCTTTCCCTAACTACTGGGGGCTTCTACCTGATAGTCGAGGGGATTCGTTACCAAACTACATAGAAGTGAATGGGGCGTTCGCGAATGGAGTTCGCTTCATGCACCGAATGATGGTGTGCTGCAGCGGAGATCGCAGGGGTTCCCAGCAGCGGGACCCCTGTGATCTAACATCTTATCTCCTATCCTTTTGGATCCCTTCGACTATCCCCTTTGGATAGGGGATAAGATGTTTCCAACAGAGTACCCCTTTAAAATATACAAAAATATGTTTTTTAAACTTTAGAAATAATTGTAATAAGTGTAAAAATTTGAAAAACACATGGAAATATGTATTTATCATTATGGGCAAGAAATAGCAATTGTAACTTTTTTTTTATTTTTATGATTTTTTAAAATTTTTTATTAAACACAAACTTTATTAATATCATTTTATCACCATTAGAAAGATGTAAGAATGGCTAGGATACTAAAACAATTACAGAGCTGAAATATTCAGAGTTGAGCTCCAGTCTGCAGCCAGACCCATAAATCTCCACTTCTCCCTTTATGTGACAGATCACATGACTGTGACATCATTAAGGTTCTATAGTCATTAGCATGCTGTAGCCAGGTATGTGTGACTTGCGGGTGTCCTGTTTTCTTTATTTATGCCCAGGCAGGATTTATAGATTGTAAACTCTTGTGAACGGGGACCTCTTGTATGAATTGTTAACCCCTTAAGGATGCCACCTGTTTTTACCTTAACCTGTTCAGGACCCCGGGCGTACCGGTACGTCCTGTAACCCTGGGTCTTAAGGACCCAGGACGTACATGTACGTCCGTGGGTATTTCGGTCCCCGTCCGGCGGACCGGGGTGATTGCTAATATCGATCAGCAGGCAACCCGCGCAAATGCCCAGGGGGATCATCAGACCCCCCCATGTCGGCGATCGCGGCAAATCGCAAGTGAATTCACACTTGCGATTCCGGGTCATTACGGGTCTATGGTGACCTGGAATATAAGGGGGATCACAGTTGTCCAAGACACCCACGATCCCCCTGAAGGGATAGGAGAGAGGTAGCAGGGGTACCACCCCTCCTATCCCTGCTATTGGGCGTCAAAAGCGACGACCAATAGCAGATCGGTCGCGGTGGGATTAACTTTTGTTCTCCCCGTCCTGCCCACCCACAATAAACGGGACAGAATGGGGAAACGACAGGGACCGGGCGCCGAAGTCCACTTACCGATCGGTGGAGGCTGTGGGACGCGATCGTCTGCGGTGATCAGCGCGGGCAGCATGTCGTGCGGCAGAAGAGGACGGCTCTCTGGATCCGACGGAAGCCGGTGAGTTGCCTAGCAACATCTGGAGGGCAACAGTCTGAGACCACTAGAAAGTGGTCTCTACACTGCAACCCTCCAGATGTTGTAAAACTACAACTCCCAGCATGCCCAGACAGCTGTTTAGGCATGCTGGGATTTGCAGTTTTGCAACAGCTGGAGATCTACAGTTTAGAGACCACTGCACAGTGATCTCTATACTGTAGCACTCTAGATCTTGCAAAACTACAACTCCTAGCATGCCCACACAGCTGTTTGCTGTCTGGGCATGCTGGGATTTGTAGTTTTGCAACATCTGGAGGTCCACAGTTTGGAGATCACTGTGCAGTGGTCTCTAACTGTAGCCCTCCAGATGTTCCAAAACTGCAAATCCCAGCATGCCCAAACAGCAAACAGCTGTCTCGGCATGCTGGGAGTTGTAGTTGCGTAGCTCCAGCTGTTGCATAACTACATCTCCCAGCATGCCCTTCGGCGATCAGTACATGCTGGGAGTTGTAGTTTTGCAACAGCTGGAGGCACACTGGTTGGAAAATACTGAGTTAGGTAACAGAACCTAACTGAAGGTTTTCCAACCTGTGTGGCTCCAGCTGTTGCAAAAGTACTCCCCGCATGCACGGTCTGTCAGCACAGGCTGGGAGTTGTAGTTTTGAAACAGCTGGAGGTTTGCCCCCCCCCCCCATGTGAATGTACAGGGTACATTCACACGGGCAGGTTTAAAGTAAGTTTCCTGCTTCAAGTATTCGCTGCAGCAAATTTTTCGCCGCAGCGCAAATTTCTAGCGGGAAGCTCACTGTAAACCTCTGCCAGTTTGAACGTACCCTAAAAACACTACATTACACTAACACATAATGAAGGGTAAAACACTACATATACACCCCCTTACACTGCCCCCCCCCCCCCCAATAAAAATGAAAAATGTATTGTACGGCAGTGTTTCCAAAACTGAGCCTCCAGCTGTTGCAAAACAACAACTCCCAGCATTTCCGGACAGCCACTGACTGTCCAGGCATGCTGGGAGTTTAGCAACAGCTGGAGGCACCCTGTTTGGGAATCACTGGCGTAGAATACCCCTATGTCCACCCCTATGCAATCCCTAATTTAGTCCTCAAATGCGCATGGCGCTCTCTCACTTCGGAGCCCTGTCGTATTTCAAGGAAACAGTTTAGGGCCACATTTAGCGTATCTCCGTACTCGGGAGAAATTGCCCTACAAATTTGGGGGGCTTTTTTTCCTTTTACCCCTTATGAAAAGGTGAAGTTGGGGGCTACACCAGCCTGTTAGTGTAAAAAAAAAATTTTTTACACTAACATGCTGGTGTTGCCCATATACTTTTTGTTTTCACAAGTGTTAAAAGGGAAAAAAGACCCCCAAAATTTGTAACGCAATTTCTCCTGAGTACGGAAATATCCCATATGTGGGCGTAAAATGCTCTGTGAGCACACAACAAGGCTCAGGAGTGAGAGCGCACTATGTACATTTGAGGCCTAAATTGGTGATTTGCACAGTGGTGATGACATAAACGCAAAAAAAGAAATACCCACATGTGACCCCATTTTGGAAACTACACCCCCCACGAAACGTAACAAGGGGTATAGTGAGCCTTAACACCCCACAGGTGTTTAATGAAGATTCTTCAAAGTTGGATGGAAAAAAAAATAATTTCACAAAAATGCTGGTGTTACCCTAAATTTTTCATTTTCACAAGGGAAAATAGGAAAAAAGCCCCTTAAAATTTGTAGCCCCATTTCTTCTGAGTAAGAACATACCCCATATGTGGATGTAAAGTGCTCTGCTGGCGCACTACAATGCTCAGAAGAGAAGGAGCACCATTGGGATTTTGAAGAGAAAATTTGTCCGGAATTTAAGGCGACGAGTGTTTACAAAGCCCCCATAGTGCCAGAACAATGGACCCCCCCCCCCACATGTGACCCTATTTTGGAAACTACACCCCTCATGTAATGTAATAAGGGGTGCAGTGAGCATTTACGCCCCACAGGTGTCTGACAGATCTTTGGAACAGTGGGCTGTGCAAATGAAAAATTTAATTTTTCATTTTCACGGACCACTGTTCCAAAAATCTGTCAAACGCCAGTGGGGTGTAAATACTCACTACACCCCTTATTAAATTCTGTGAGGGGTGTAGTTTCCAAAATGGGGTCACATGTGGGGGGTTGGGTCCACTATTTTGGCACCACGGGGGGGCTTTGTAAACGCACATGGCCCCCGACTTCCATTCCAACCAAATTCTGTCTCCAAAAGCTCAATGGTGCTCCTCCTCTTCTGAGCAGTTTAGTCCGCCAGCAGAGCACTTGACGTCCACACATTGGGTATGTCCATACTCAGAAGAAATGGGGTTACAAATGTTGGGGTCATTTTCTCCTATTATCCCTTGTAAAAAATTTTAATTTGGGGAAAAAACAGCATTTTTGTGAAAATGTTTTTTTTTTTCATTTACACATCTGACTTTAACAAAAAGTCGTCAAACAACGGTGGGGTGTTAAGGCTCACTGTACCCCTTGTTGCGTTCCTTGAGGGGTCTAGTTTCCAAAATAGTATGCTATGGTTTTTTTTTTTTTTGTTTGCTGTTCTGGCAGCATAGGGGCTTCCTAAATGCGACATGCCCTCCAAAAACCATTTATGCAAAATTTGCTTTTCAAAAGCCAAATTTGGCTCCTTCTCTTCTGAGCATTGTAGTGCGCCCGCAGTGCACTTGACGTCCACACATGGGGTATTTCCATACTCAGAAGAGATGGGGTTACAAATTTTGGGGGGCATTTTGTCCTATTATCCCTTGTAAAAATTTTAAATTTGAGGGAAAACCAGCAATTTAGTGGGAAAGAAATAAAAATCATTTTCACATCCAAATTTAACGAAAAGTCGGCAAACACCTGTGGGGTGTTAAGGCTCACTGGACCCCTTGGTACATGCCTTGAGGGGAGTAGTTTCCAAAATAGTATGCCATGTGTTTTTTTTTTTTTTTTTTTGCTGTTCTGGCACCATAGGGACTTCCTAAATGTGACATGCCCCTCAAAAACCATTTCAGAAAAACTCACTCTCCAAAATCCCATTGTAGCTCCTTCCCTTCTGAGCCCTCTAGTGCACCCACAGAACACTTGACATACACATTTGAGGTATTACCTTACTCAAGAGAAATTGGGTTACACATTTTAGGAAGATTTCTCTCCTTTTACCCCTTGTAAAAATTCAATAACTGGGTCTACAAGAACATGCCAGTGTAAAAAATGAAGATTTAGAATTTTCTCTTTCAATTTGCTGCTATTCCTGTGAAACACCTTAAGGGTTAACAAACCTTTTTAATGTCATTTTTAATACTTTGAGGGGTGCAGTTTTTATGATGGGGTCATTTATGGGGTATTTCTAATATGAAAGCCCTTAAAGGGGTTATCCAGGAAAAAACTTTTTTATATATATCAACTGGCCACAGAAAGTTAAACAGATTTGTAAATTAGTTCTATTAAAAAATCTTAATCTTTTTAGTACTTATGAGCTTCTGAAGTTAAGGTTGTTCTTTTCTGTCTAAGTGTTCTCTGATGACACGTGTCTCGGGAACCGCCCAGTTTAGAAGAGGTTTGCTATGGGGATTTGCTTCTAAACTGGGCGGTTCCCGAGACACGTGTCATCAGAGAGCATTTAGAAAAGAACAACCTTCACTTCAGAAGCTCATAAGTACTAAAAGGATTAAGATTTTTTTATAGAAGTAATTTACAAATCTGTTTAACTTTCTGGAGCCAGTTGATATATATATATATAAAAAAAAGTTTTTTTTCTGGATAACCCCTTTAAAATCCACTTCAAAACTGAACTGGTCCCTGAAAAATTTCGATTTAGAAAATGTTGTGAAAAATTGGAACATGGCTGCTATACTTTGAAGCCCTCTGATGTCTTACAAAAGTAAAAACATGTCAACTTTATGATGGAAACATAAAGTAGACATATTGTATATGTGAATCAATATATCATTTATTTGGAATATTCATTTTCCTTATAAGCAGAGAGCTTCAAAGTTAAAAAAAAATGCAAAATTTTCAATTTTTTCGTCAAATTTTTGAATTTTTCACCAGAAATGATACAAGTACCGACAAAATTTTACCACTAACATAAAGTAGAATATGTCACGAAAAAACAATCTCGGAATCAGAATGAAAGGTAAAAGCATCCCAGAGTTATTAATGTTTAAAGAAGTTCTCCAGCATAAGATGATTTTAGTACGTACCTGGCAGACAGTAATGGACATGCTTAGGAAGGATCTGCGCTTGTCTTGGGCTAAATGGCTATGTTGTGAGATTACCATAACACTGTGGCTAGCTTTCTGTGAACTTGTATTTCCTGTTTTCAGTTTTCTTGTTTGCCTACAAAACCCATGATACCATTTTCCTCCCTCCCACACATCAGCCACCCCACCCATTGAAACATAAATGAGCTGCAGACCTGTGGTTTTCTATCAGGGTGCCTCCAGCTGTTGCATTACTTGCAGATTGCTCTCGCCACCCATTGAAGCAGACAGGCTCCCTGTCATCAGCTGACTAGTGAGTCAGGTCTCAGCCGCATTGCAAGCTGGGAAAAATCAGAGACAACAGTCATTTTGTATGCTGGTAAAAATAAATATTGGGGTGAAAATTACAAAAGAATTGTGAGAAAACCATCACACACAGGTACAAACACTATATTATGAACTACACTAACTTTACAGCCCCTGTAGCATAGTCAAGTAAAAAAAAAATCCTGGAATACCCCTTTAAAGTGACAGTGGTCAGATGTGCAAAAAATGGCCGGGTCCTACAGTGAAAATTGGCTGGGTCCTTAAGGGGTTAAAGGAGAACTGTGGTGAAACATTTTTTATTTCCTCTGTGCCCGGGCTGCAAAAAGTAAACAAAAACAAACTTTAACTCCCCTTCCTACGTTTCTCCGTTGCGCCGATATCGGTGTCCTGGTCCTCCGGTGCCGGTGTTCTTCCTGCTTCCTGGGGACGGTAAGTCATACTGCACTCAGCATATCACCTGCCGCAGCGATGTCCCGCCTTCTTCCTGCTGCCCGAGCTCCTTACATGACAGTGCACTCAGCCTATTATTATTATTTTATCATATTGGGATAAACAATCTGGTATATTGAAAATACCTGAATAGCTTTGTTATATTAAATCAGTATTTCCTTATAATTCCCAGTTAATGAGATCATATAAGACGTTCTTCCATATGTGATTCTACTCAGTCCTTATTGTTTTCCCTCAGGTCCTGGACTCTCACAGCTGAAGTTTTCCTATGAAGTACAATGGTCCTTATCACCAATGACCGACCAAGGAGGGACGATGCCAGAAACCACATGTCTGGGAGGATATTAGACCTCACCCTGGAGATAATCTACTGGATAACTGGAGAGGTGAGAGGTCACATGACGTCTTATCTCTATAATAAAACAGGGAAATGTCTGGAGAGGTGAGAGGTCACATGACGTCTTATCTCTATAATAAAACAGGGAAATGTCTGGAGAGGTGTCGGATTCTTAGTGTCTGTAGTGATCAGTGTCTCCCCATACACAGGATTACACAGTAGTGAAGAAGTCGTCTGGTGAGTGTGTGACCCCCCGTGTGTCAGGAGGGCGGGGCAGGAGCCAGAGCCCCGCCCCCGAGGAGCCTCCACCTCATTCACTGATACATGAGCAGAAGATCCTAGAACTTACCTCCAGGATCACTGAGCTGCTGACTGGAGAGGTGAGCGCTGCTGGGAATGCTGGGACATTATACAATAAGGGAGGTGTCTGGAGGATGACGGGATCATTGTGTGTGTCAGGTTCCTATAAGGTGTCAGGATGTCGCTGTCTATTTCTCCATGGAGGAGTGGGAGTATTTAGAAGGACACAAGGATCTGTACGCAGACATAGTCATGATGGAGGATCAGCAGCCCCTCACATCACCACTGGGTAAGAGGAGACCTTCCCTGATTGGAGAGAAGAGATCATGTGATCATCACATATAGACATTGGATTCAGTCACTGTCTTTATTTCCTATAGATGGATCCAGTCAGAGAAATCCCCCAGAGAGATGTCCCCGTCCTCTATATTCCCAGGATTGTAAAGAGGAAGAGCAGAATGTCCCTGTGGATCATCAGGTAGATGAAGCGGAGATTTCTGTAAATCCTCTATAGATTGATGTCATGGAGCTTTCTCCTAATCTTCTCCAGCAGTGGAGTATACAGTATACGCTCTATATCCTCTTCTCCAGCAGTGGAGTATACAGTATACGCTCTATATCCTCTTCTCCAGCAGTGGAGTATACAGTATACGCTCTATATCCTCTTCTCCAGCAGTGGAGTATACAGTATACACTCTATATCCTCTTCTCCAGCAGTGGGGTATACAGTATACGCTCTATATCCTCTTCTCCAGCAGTGGAGTATACAGTATACACTCTACATCCTCTTCTCCAGCAGTGGAGTATTTAGTATACACTCTATATCCTCTTCTCCAGCAGTGGAGTATACAGTATACACTCTATATCCTCTTCTCCAGCAGTGGAGTATACAGTATATGCTCTATATCCTCTTCTCCAGCAGTGGAGCAGTGGAGTATACAGTATACGCTCTATATCCTCTTCTCCAGCAGTGGAGTATACAGTATACGCTCTATATCCTCTTCTCTAGCAGTGGAGTATACAGTATACACTCTATATTCTCTTCTCCAGCAGTGGAGTATACAGTATACGCTCTATATCCTCTTCTCCAGCAGTGAAGTATACACTCTATATCCTCTTCTCCAGCAGTGGAGTATACAGTATACGCTCTATATCCTCTTCTCCAGCAGTGGAGTATACAGTATACGCTCTATATCCTCTTCTCCAGCAGTGGAGTATACAGTATATGCTCTATATCCTCTTCTCCAGCAGTGGAGTATATAGTATACGCTCTATATCCTCTTCTCCAGCAGTGGAGTATACAGTATACGTTCTATATCTTCTTCTCCAGCAGTGGAGTATATAGTATATGTTCTATATCCTCTTCTTTTTGGGGCCTGTGGAGTATACAGTATACACTCTATATCCTCTTCTCCAGCAGTGGAGTATACAGTATACGCTCTATATCCTCTTCTCCAGCAGTGGAGTATACAGTATACATTCTATATCCTCTTCTCCAGCAGTGGAGTATACAGTATACACTCTATATCCTCTTCTCCAGCAGTGGAGTATACAGTATACGCTCTATATCCTCTTCTCCAGCAGTGGAGTATACAGTATACGCTCTATATCCTCTTCTCCAGCAGTGGAGTATACAGTATACGCTCTATATCCTCTTCTCCAGCAGTGGAGTATACAGTATACACTCTATATCCTCTTCTTATTGGGGCCTGTCGATGCTCCTGGATACTAATAGTTTCTGGCATATAATCTTGTATTTATCTTGTCAGGCCCAAGGCCTGATTATGGAAACATACATGTGTTTTATAAGACATGGGTGAGGGGTCATTCAGACGGTGTATCCTTTTTGTGTATTGCATTTTATTGGGGGTCTGGCTGTTTGTTTGTATCTCCTTTGAATTCTGAGGCCCTTTGAAGCAACAGAGATGCCCCCCTGGTGGGATCAGAGGGGAGGGGGGAATGGAGTCTCCCTCCAAAAAGGCAGATATTTAATATTTAACAATGCTAGACTCAGTGTGTTCAATGCTGTGCAACAAGCTGACAAGACCATCCTAAGAACAGCTGGAACTCACTCTCATGGACTGCTATATCATCATGCTGTAAGAACTTCATCTTTTGCTTTCTGAACTTGTCTTGCTAAACTCTTATATATATATATATATATATATATATATATATATATATATATATATATATATATATATTGTGGCAGTGTGGCAAGGAAAGAGTGTATTTCCTTGGCTCACCCTGCAAAAGCTCTCACCTGCTTCTTAAGTAATGAGGCAGGAGGGAAGGGAGGTGTGTATATGAGATGGAGACTCAGTCTAATGTGGGCTCTTCCTAGGAGACATCATGTGGGCTGTAGGGAAGAGACAGAGCCTGCTGAGGAGTACACAGGTCGAGCTATGAGTAGCTCAAAGAGAGTGACATGAATTGGGAGTAGAAGGTTGCAGGGCTGAGGGAAGCTCAGCGGTTGTTAGTCAGGACAAGCTGATCTGTTTAGTCAGTGACCAGACGGTCTAGGATTTTGTTTTGTTCCTGCTTTTAGTTTGTTTCTTTCCCTGCAACCTGTCTAATAAAACTGGCAAGGTGCCAGATTTGCATTATAAGCGTTTGTTTGCTGGTTTATTGAGAATAACGCATCCTGTGGCGTGGTCCAGGACGATCCCAGAGCTAATCCCCAAGACGGATCGTCACATTTTGGTGGAGGATGCGGGCACGCCGTTGCTAAGGGCAACCCGTTGCCAAGGGCAACCAACAAGCAAGTTGGAGAGGAGCTGTTGCTAGGAGCAACCCCCTGCAAGATTGCAAGTCGAAGGAGCCCAGCAGAGGAGTTCAAGCACAGTTTGGTGTCTGTGGAGGAGCGTTGCTAGGGGCAACGGATCGAGAATTTTTTTTCAAGAAAATGGGACAACCTCGAAAAGCCGTTGCTGGGAGCAACCGACGTGGGCCACAAGCTGTGGTCGCCAAGACGAAGCCAAGGTCCCGTGAGTTGTCGGTGGGCGGAATCCCACTGTGGGTGGACATGGATTGTTGCCAGACTGTATCTCGGATTATGCCAGAAATAATTCCATTTGTGAAGTCCCACCCGGAGCCCGGTAAGACTGTTCAAATTACCTTTGATACATGTTTTGGGACAGTAAGCCATATGATGGAGGTATGTGCGGAACTTACAGTGGAAATTGTACTGGGCAGAGACTTTCCGTATTTCTGGCAGCTGTGGGATGCTGAGAGTGCACCTGAGAGTTCGCAACCAAAGGTTCCGGAAGTAGTGAGGACTAGGGGGTCTCTACTGGACTGTGTGAATGGTGCTGTATATTGTGAACCCATGCAGGCTGATAATGTCTTTCTTGAAACTCTTATGTTAATGTGTTCTGATGTAAAGAGTTCTATTCCCACCTCTCGCAGGACAAAAGAAAACCTGTGTGAGCTGGAAATAGAAGGTAAAAAGATGATGGTTTTGTTAGATCCAAAGTGTGTAATAAGTCTGGTAAAGACCAGCGGCAGAAAGCCAGACCCCGCTATAATGTCTATACAGGCTGGTATTTGGGGTTATAAAACAGTTAATGTCTGTATTTCTACTCCCTATGGTACCATAAGTCACAAGGTTGCAATAGACCCTACCTTACAGTATGAAGTAGTGCTGGGGAAAGATTTTCCGTTTTTTCAGCATTTGTGGGAAGATAGTCAGGTGACTAGAGCAGGAACACGTGATAGGCTCACAACACTTGGTTTTCACCACATAGCAGGGGACCGTAACTCCGCAGAGGCTGAGGATGGGGAGTGTCAGCAGACCCTAGGTATATCTCAGGTGGGAGTGTGCCAGACCATTAGGGGAGCTGAAGAACAATCCACGAGTCAAGTTAAAGTGGTGACTGGAATAGAAGCTACGGAGATGGCTGCGGAAAAAACAAAACTCCGGAAGAGAGTACCAGAGGAGCTGGGGGCTGCACTTACGGTCACAGACAGAGTCCTAAGTGAAGGAGACTGTGACAAGACAAAAGAAAAGTCTGCTAAGAAGCCGAGAGACAGTTCAGAGGAACTGATCAGGAATCTCCCTGACTCGCTGGTGCCAAGAGCCATTGAAGTTGTTGCTAGGGGCAACAAACTTACCGCCAAGGGATTGCCGGTCCGACGGGAGTGTTTAGCAAGAGTCTCCAGAGTTGCCAACCTGGTGGGAGAGGAAGAGTGCCAGGTGTCAGTGGCACCTGTTGTGGATGATAATAATGAGGCAAACGTGGCCGCAACCCCGAAAAAGGGGGAGACCTCATCTAGAGATGGAGAAGAGCTGGGTCAAGTGTCTGACAGAGGACCAGAGGATGTCTCAAGGTCTAACAGCGAGAGTGAGGAGACCGCTGTCCGTAAAAGGTCTCGGAAAAGACGAGCTGGCCTTGGAAAAAAACTGGAGCAGATCCAGAATCTGGAAGAAACCCAGCAGATGGTTTCTGTGAAGTTGTTGGCGAAAGAAAAAGAGGTACATCGCTTGACAGAGGAGAAGCACAAATCACTTGCTGACTTTAAGAAAGAGCTAGAAGCAAGGCTTCAGCTGGAAAAAATAATGGAGCATCACAGAAGGGAGTTTGTGGCTCTGCAGGATGAACTGTCCCGCTCCCAGGGTCTTGTGACCAGCAAGGAGAGTGAAGTGCAGAGTCTGGCCAAGCGGATGTCATTCCAGGAAGAAGGGAGTCTTCTACATGGTGCATATCAGGCTCTGCAGAGTGATCACAAGGCTAGCCTGGTAGCCATGGAAAAAATTGAAAAAGAGAAGAATGAAATGAAGATGGAAGCTGAAGCTCTTGCCAGCAATCTGGAGAGTGTCTCTAAAGCTAAGAGACAACTTGAGGAGGAAGTCAAGGCGAAGAATGCCCTTGCACATGCTCTTCAATCTGCTCGTCATGACAATGACTTGCTCCGTGAGCAGTATGAGGAGGCCCTGGAACAAGCTGAGACTCTGAAACATGAAAACAAGAACTTGCAACAGGAGATCTCAGATTTATCTGAACAGATTGGTGAGAGTGGAAAATCTATCAATGAGTTAGTGAAGTCCAAGAAACAGTTGCTGAGAAGATGATCTCTGCAAAGCTCAAGAGTGAGCAGCTGAAATATATAAAGCTGGAAGATGACATGAAGATCTTAAGAGAGCCTGGAAACGCAGAGCGAAACACGCAGAAGGTCCCACGTAGCTGCCTTGGTTTTGCTGGGAGCGCAACTCTACGAGCAGGTGGCTGTGCTGGCGGACAATGAACAATTGAGGAAACAATTGCTGTCTTCGGAAGATACTGTCAGGGACTTGACAGAGTTACTTGACAGTGAGAGGATGAAGTCCGCTAAGCTCCAGTGTAAGCTGCGAAAATGTGAGAAAAAGGAAGAGGACCAGGAAGTCCTAAAAGAGAGCACAGACCAAGATATGGCGGAATTGGCTCAAGAAAGGCTTCTGGGGCCGAAATTGCAGGATACAGTTATGCTTTCTCTGATTGCGAAAAAGTCCTCTAAAGCTAAGATTGAGGTGAAGTCCTGTAAGAAGTCCTCTGAAGCTAGGACTGAGCTGAAACCTGGTGGGAAATCCTCTGAAGGGGAGACTAAGGAGAAGAGAGGTGGGAAATCCTCTGAACCTGAACAGACCAAAAATTCTGAAGGTAATGCTGAGGCAGAGAAATCCTCTGAAGCAGAAGCTAAACCAGAGTCAGCCTCAAAAGCTGTGAGTAAAGAGAATGATTCAACTGAAGCTACAGGTGAAGAGAAGAGTAAGCCTGAAGAAGCTGCAGAGAAGAGCCAAACAGTAGTAGAAGCTGATTCTACACAAGAATTTGAACGGGCCAAAGACTCTGAAGCCAAACCTGAGGAAGCTGGTGCCCCTGAAGAGAAAGCTGGAAGGGATGAGGTGAAACCATGTGAGAAATCCACTGAAGTCAAGACTGAGGTGAAACCAGGTGGGAAGTCCTCTAAAGTTCAAACTGAGATGGACCCGTGTCAGAGGTCCTCTGACTGTACAGAGAACAAGACAGTGGTTGGTGAAGCCACTGAGGCCGAAAGATTCTCTGAAGCAGAGGCAGAGGTCCAGCAAGCCAGAAGAAGACAAAGGTTAGAAGCATCAGTCCTCTCACTCCTTAATTTCAAGAACCCTGCCCACACCAGGGTGAAGAACCTGGTACTGGAGAGGTGTGACCGAGAGACTTGCAATTGGTGGCTGGTAAAAGTCCGGAAGAAAAAAGTCAAGGACTTCAGAGACTGTGGGACAAAAGTTGTCCAAGAGAAAGTAAAGGCAGTTGGTTTCTGCCTTTCAAATACATGTGCTCCTTCCCGGTGGTCTGAGCAAAGGGGGGGGGATATGTGGCAGTGTGGCAAGGAAAGGGTGTATTTCCTTGGCTCACCCTGCAGAAGCTCTCACCTGCTTCTTAAGTAATGAGGCAGGAGGGAAGGGAGGTGTATATATGAGATGGAGACTCAGTCTAATGTGGGCTCTTCCTAGGAGACAGCATGTGGGCTGTAGGGAAGAGACAGAGCCTTCTGAGGAGTACACAGCCCGAGCTATGAGTAGCTCAAAGAGAGTGACATGAATTGTGAGTAGAAGGTTGCAGGGGACATATGTTTAACCGGCTGAGGGAAGCTCAGCGGTTGTTAGTCAGGACAAGCTGATCTGTTTAGTCAGTGACCAGACGGTCTAGGATTTTGTTTTGTTCCTGCTTTTTGTTTGTTTCTTTCCCTGCAACCTGTCTAATAAAACTGGCAAGGTGCCAGATTTGCATTATAAGCATTTGTTTGCTGGTTTATTGAGGAGAAACGCATCCTGTGGCGTGGTCCAGGACGATCCCCGAGCTAATCCCCAAGACGGATCGTCACTATATATATATATATATATATATATATATATATATATATATATATATATATATATTTATATTCTTATAACTGTATGTCATTTGTTTATTTTTATGCATAGCACTGTGATACCTTTTATCAGATTAAATGTTTAATTAATCAGCTCTGGTCTTTGATCTCTAAATATATGAGCTCACCTTTGTGAAGGCAGCTCTGGTGGAGACACGTTTATCTGAGGGTTAATTTGGTGATTTGCTGGGACTAGTAGTGGATACCCAGAGGTCTGGTGGCTTTAACCCTTGCACCATCACACTCTCTCTAGCTTCTTGGCTGGACCGATAGGGTGTGATCGTGACATATCTTCTCTTGTTTAGACGTCTGTATCTCAGTCGTTGCTCGGTGTAGATAAATGTAAAGTTCTGCTGTGTAGATGTAAATCATAAAGAACAGAAACATTTCTGCTGATGTGTAAAGTTCTCGGCTGAATGTTGTTCCCGTCTGATCACAGATTGGGGAGATTCTTCTCTTTTTAGGATAATTCAGTTCACGTCTTCTTATGTTTTTGACATTTTCATGTATATAGATAAACTAGGTTAATTCTTCTTCTTTCTTTATTATTGTTCTCCTTGCAGGAAAGTGATGTTGGAATAAGGAGTGAACCTGAAAAACCGGAATCCGTGTCAGTGAATGGTAAAAGCCTTTTATACATCTTGTAAATATTTATTTATGGGATAACTCAGTGTTTCCCAACCAAGGTGCCTCCAGCTGTTGCAAAACTACAACTCCCAGCATGCCCGGACAGCCTTCGGGCATGCTGGGAGTTGTAGTTTTGCAACAGTTGGAGGCACCCTGGTTGGGAAACACTGGGATAACTGATATAATGTTCAGAAGATGTGTTCGTCATCATGATCGTCACACTGCAGTCAGCCGGTCTCAGTGATGTCCCGCCACGGTGATAGGCTGAGCGCACTGTCATGTAAGGAGCCCGGGCAGCAGTGAGAAGGCGGGGTCCTGGCTCCTTACATGAAAGTGCGCTCAGCCCATCACCGGCCAAGGCGGGACATCGCTGCGACCGGCGATACGCTGACTGCAGTATGACGTTTCAAGCCTAAGAAGCAGGGAGCTCAGCAGCGTCGGAGGAATGGGACGCCGATACCGGAGCAACGGGGGAACAAAGGAAGGTGAGTTGAAGTTTGTTTTTTAAGTTTTTGCAGCCCGCGCACAGGGGAACTTAAAAGATTTCTGCCGCATTGCTTTTTAACTGTTTAAGATCAGAAGCCGTTGATAAGCGGCTGCTTCTCACTGCAACAACTTCTGTCAGCTCAGACTGATCATTTTTTTCTGATCAGTAACATAATCCCTCGTGGATTCATTCTGTGCTGCCATCCGGTCCTTGTACCTATTCACATCCTGTCCACATGTCTGGGCCATACAATGGGTGTATACACAGGTGGTGTAAACAGAGCTTAAAGGGGTACTCTGCCCCAAGCATCTTATCCCCTATCCAAAGGATAGGGGATAAGATGTCAGATCGCCGGGGTCTCGCTGCTGGGACCCACGGTATCTCCGCTACAGCGCTCTGCTATCATTACTGCACAGAGCAAACTTGCTCTGTGCGTAATGACCGGCGATACAGGGGCCGGAGCATCGTGACGGCACGGCTCCGCCCCCACGTGACGTCATGGCCCGCCCCCTCAGTACAAGTCTATGGGAGGGGGCGTGGCGGCTCCCATAGACTTGCATTAAGTGGGCGGGCTGTGATGTCATGAGGGGGCGGAGCCGTGACATCACTATGCTCCGGCCCCTGCATCGCCGGTCATTGCGCACAGAGCAAGTTTGCTCTGTGCATTAATGATAGAGGGTTGCTGCAGCGGAGATACCGGGGTCCCCAGCGGGGGATAGGGGTACTCTGGTGGAAAACTTTTTATTTTTTATTTTTTTTATGAACTGGTGCCAGAAAGTTAAACAGATTTGTAAATTATTTCAATTTAAAAGTCTTAATCCTTTCAGTACTTATTAGCAGCTGTATGCTACAGAGGAAATTCTTTCTTTTTGAATTTCTTTTTTGTCTTGACCACAGTGCTCTCTGCTGACACCTCTGTCCATGTCAGGAACTGTCCAGAGCAGAATAGGTTTGCTATGAGGATTTTCTCCTGTTCTGGACAGTTCCTGATACGGGCATCAGGTGTCAGCAGAGAGCACTGTGGACAAGACAAAAAAGAAATTCAAAAAGAAAAGAATTTCCGCTGTAGCATATAGCTGCTAATAAGTACTGGAAGGGTAAAGATTTTTTTTATTGAAGTCATTTACAAATCTATATAAACACAATAGAGAGGCTCCTGTCTATCTGACCGTCACTAAAGACCCGAGCAACCCAACAAACACCTATACCCACGGTGTAAAAAATAGGGACAATATATAAAAAGTAAATGGGGCTCAAAGGTCAAAGATATCTGGTTTAAAATAATTTGTATTTATTAATATAGAATGAACAATGAATTAAATAGGGAATGTACAGGGCCCTTGTACTCCCCTAATCAATTTAATACACAGTGAAATATATAATAATCCCAATATAAAAATAGCAACTAAAAACTAAAAATAACAACTGTAAAATTATTCTGCGATTTGAGCCTGTGTTATCAATGTGGCGATCTACTGATCCTGTAGAGAAGCACAGTGCAAATGTTCATTCCTGTTCTCAGAGAGCTTCAATAAAACAGATACAATGTAGCAGCTGCAGATAACGGTTAGTCAATTGTTACAGTGGTATTGTATCTGTCCAGCCAGTGGCAACTAGATCCCACCGATATAGTCATACAATGTAGCGCTTTGTGAATAGTCGCTTAAAATCGATCTTTAAGTATCTCTGTATATACCCCAAAATTTCAAATCAGCCAGTTAGCAATAAACTCCATAAAATGCTCACCGCTCCCGGGATACCACGGATCTCCCTTCGGTGCAGTCCTGTGGACCGGCTGTATAGCGTCTTTTGCCCGGTGACTTGCCTCAGTCAGGGATCGTGCTGCTGGAGTCTCGGCCGACTCCTAAGGGTGCAGCACTTGGTGGTGGGCACCGTTTGGGGGGACTGCATCGCTGTCAAGCGGAGTCCCTTGGTAGGATCAACTGGGAATGAAGGCGGTCAGCAAGTATCGAATCCTTGTTGTAGATAGCCCGGTTAGCTTTACACTTGTGATTAAAGTAGCGGCTGGATGCGGTATACAGAGTAAGTAACCCGGCAGCGTTCCTCGTGCACAGGTCGCGCGCTCGGGAGATAGCGCACTGTAATAAATGCCTTGGATCTGTCGGATGATCGCTAGTACTGTCAGGCAGATGTTCTATATTGGCAGGCTCAATATCGCATATTTAGAATCGCTGGACGCGTTTCAAAACCATCCTCGGTTTTTTCTTCAGCAGCGGAACGTGTGAACTATAACATAATAGTGGTTTATATACCTTAAAACACGCCCCTTCATAATGACCTAAACTATGACCTCACATCCTGGGCAAAAAATTCAATGATTTGCATTTTAGAAAACCCTAACTAATTATAAAGAAATAAAGAAATGAATAAACTCTATTCATACTTGTCTATGAACATATCAACACTTAAATACGAATTTATAAAAACCTGCAAAAGTATATAACATTACAAACTATATGCAATTGTAATAATAACTAGAGACATATGAGGATAGATCTCAATTTCGATCACATGCTAGAAATATTAGAAAATAATTATAAATAAATAAATAAATAAATAAAAAATAAAAATAAAAAATAAAAAAAATGAAAAATAAATAAAAAATAAAATTAAATTAAAAATATGAGAAATAAATAAATAAAAATAATAAATAAAAATACAAATACAAATAAAAATAAAAAATAAAAATAAAAGTGGAAATAAAAATAATAATAATAAAGACAAATAATAATAGAGTGAAATGAAATAAAAGATGAATACAAAGACTAACTAGGCATCTCATAATAATAGTGGACATATATGACAATATAATGGGACACATAAGGACTCAAAAATGTGTACCATTTTGAACAAGCAGATTCAGGGCTAATAACTTTTATCTATAGTAGAGTTGGGAAGGGCCCGACGAAGGGTCTGTCGGAGTACTGGGAAACAGTCAAACACCGACAGACCATCCAAAGGGACCAACCCCACGTTCAGTCCAGAAATCCAAAAATTTCTAGATCACTGTTCAGACCTCTAGGCGCCAAAGTGCCGAATTCGAAGATTTTCCTCGACTCGGCTCTCGACATTTTATTAATGCAATTACCACCCCTCCAATCATGTTGGATTTGTTGTATGGCCATATATTTAAGATTATTTGGGTTACCTTGATGGTATTGTTTGAAATGCGCAGAAAGGGGGTGTTTTTCATTTTGTTTCTTAATATTGTAACGATGTTCCAATATTCGGGTTTTTAATGCCCGTGACGTGCGTCCCACGTATTGTTTCTGACACGGACACTCAATTATATAGATAACCCCCTTACTTGCGCAATTCAAGAATTCATTAATTTTAAAAACAAAATCATTTGTAGAGGATTTAACTGATAAGGTGCGTTTGTCAAATTTAGTTGCTTTACAACTAGGGCATTGCCCACATCTAAAAAAAACCTTTGAGGTCTATCAATGTGGAAGACACTTTTGTATGCAAATTTTCTGCCCGAACAGTAGGGGCAACCTTAATACTCAAATTGGCTGCTTTTGTGTAAATGATTGGTGGTTTAGGTGGAAGGATATCCCCCAAAGCTTTGTCTTGTTGTAATATTGGCAAATATTTAGTAATAATACTCTCAATTCTTTTATATTGAGTATTAAAGGGTATAATCAATTTAGACTGTTCTGACTCACCTATCGGTCTTAGAGTTGGGTTTTTGGGTATAAAAAATGTAGATCTATCTACCTTACGCACTTTCTCTAATGATTGCTGGATATTCATCAAGGGGTAATTTTTTTCTAAAAATTGATTGGTCAGAGTGATAGCTTCAGCCTCAAATTGGTCGTTGTGTGTACAATTACGTTTTAATCTACGAAACTGGCTTGTTGGCACATTAATTAACCACTGAGGTAGATGACAACTAGTATGTAATATGAATCCATTCTTGGCTACTGGTTTGTGGTAGGTGCTGCAAATTAAACTAGTGTCATTGGTGGTGATGAGTAAATCTAAAAATTCAACAGAAGTAGAGCTGATGTTAGGAGTGAATTGTAAATTAAGGTTATTAGAATTGAGAGATGATATAAATAAATCCAAATCAACTCTAGAGCCACGCCAAATGAAAAAAATGTCGTCAATGTAACGATACCAGGACACCAGATTCTCCCCCAGCTGGGGATTGATGGTGGTACATTCCCAATTAGCCATAAAAAGATTGGCATAGCTGGGGGCGAATCTGGTGCCCATAGCTGTACCGTTAGTCTGTAAAAAGTAATCTGAACCAAATAAAAAATAGTTATGTGTAAGAATGAATAATATACTATCTGTGATAAAGGTGATTTGTTCTGGTAATAGTTCTGCATATTTGTGTAACATAGAAGAAATGGCTTCAATACCTTGCTGATGGTTGATAACAGTATACAATGAACTGACGTCCAAAGTGCCTAGGTGCCAAGTAGGGTCCCATTCTACCGTCTCTACTATCTTTATTATTTGTGTGGTGTCCCTCAAATATGAATCTGTCAGTTTAACAAAAGGTTGCAAGAATTGATCTATGTATTGGGAAAGATTTGAAGTGATACAGGTATACGTTTGGGTGTCCCTGTAATGAAGTCATATTCTTGTTTAGATAATATGCCCTTTTCTTTTGCTCTCTCACATAACATGGTCAGTTCCTCATAGAACTGTGTGGTAGGGTCCCCCTGGAGTTTTTTATATGTATTGCAATCATTTAGCTGAGATAGACACTCTTGCGAGTATGAGGATGTGTCCATCACCACTATGCCGCCACCTTTGTCCGCAGGCCTAATGGTGATGGACAAATCCTGTTGTAACTCCTTAATGGCTGATATTTCTGCTGGGGTAAGATTGACCCATGATTTTTTTGCAGTTTAAATTTTTCTAAGGTCACTTTCTACTGCCTTCTTAAATGCAGTCATATCTGAACTGATTTCATGTCTTGGAAAGAAATTGGATCTGTTTTTTATAGTGGTGTGTTCATAAGTGGATTTGGCATTGATAGGGGCTATTGGGTTTTTCAAAAAATATTTTTTAAGACTTATTATATTTATTATTTTTATTTCTACTTTTATTTTTATTTTTTATTTTTATTTGTATTTTTATTTATTATTATTTTTATTTTTATTTATTTATTTCTCATATTTTTTATTTTTTATTTAATTTTATATTTTATTTATTTTTCATTTTTTTTTATTTTTTTATTTTTTATTTATTTATTTATAATTATTTTCTAATATTTCTAGCATGTGATCGAAATTGAGATCTATCCTCATATGTCTCTAGTTATTATTACAATTGCATATAGTTTGTAATGTTATATACTTTTGCAGGTTTTTATAAATTCGTATTTAAGTGTTGATATGTTCATAGACAAGTATGAATAGAGTTTATTCATTTCTTTATAATTAGTTAGGGTTTTCTAAAATGCAAATCATTGAATTTTTTGCCCAGGATGTGAGGTCATAGTTTAGGTCATTATGAAGGGGCGTGTTTTAAGGTATATAAACCACTATTATGTTATAGTTCACACGTTCCGCTGCTGAAGAAAAAACCGAGGATGGTTTTGAAACGCGTCCAGCGATTCTAAATATGCGATATTGAGCCTGCCAATATAGAACATCTGCCTGACAGTACTAGCGATCATCCGACAGATCCAAGGCATTTATTACAGTGCGCTATCTCCCGAGCGCGCGACCTGTGCACGAGGAACGCTGCCGGGTTACTTACTCTGTATACCGCATCCAGCCGCTACTTTAATCACAAGTGTAAAGCTAACCGGGCTATCTACAACAAGGATTCGATGCTTGCTGACCGCCTTCATTCCCAGTTGGTCCGACCAAGGGACTCCGCTTGACAGCGATGCAGTTCCCCCAAACGGTGCCCACCACCAAGTGCTGCGCCCTTAGGAGTCGGCCGAGACTCCAGCAGCACGATCCCTGACTGAGGCAAGTCACCGGGCAAAAGACGCTATACAGCCGGTCCACAGGACTGCACCGAAGGGAGATCCGTGGTATCCCGGGAGCGGTGAGCATTTTATGGAGTTTATTGCCAACTGGCTGATCTGATATTTTGCGGTATATACAGAGATACTTTAAGATCAATTTTAAGCGACTATTCACAAAGCGCTACATTGTATGACTATATCGGTGGGATCTAGTTGCCACTGGTTGGACAGATACAATACCACTGTAACAATTGACTAACCGTTATCTGCAGCTGCTACATTGTATCTGTTTTATTGAAGCTCTCTGAGAACAGGAATGAACATTTGCACTGTGCTTCTCTACAGGATCAGTAGATCGCCACATTGATAACACAGGCTCAAATCGCAGAATAATTTTACAGTTGTTATTTTTAGTTTTTATTTTTAGTTGCTATTTTTATATTGGGATTATTATATATTTTACTGTGTATTAAATTGATTAGGGGAGTACAAGGGCCCTGTACATTCCCTATTTAATTCATTGTTCATTCTATATTAATAAATACAAATTCTTTTAAACCAGATATCTTTGACCTTTTGAGCCCTATTTACTTTTAATTAATTTACAAATCTGTTTAACTTTCTGTTACCAGTTGATTTAAAAACATTTTTTCCATCGGAGTACCCCTATAATATGTACATAGACTTGCATGGGACTTCCAGCAAATATGTCTCCAGATCGCAAATATCCACAAATTTTAAATAGATATCCTGCGCCGGGACCCCATCACTGGTTGTCGCTTTCAGACGAGCCCATCTTCTCTGCAGCCCAGGACCTATGCTATTTTTCTTCTGCCCCTGCCTGTAGGACTATGTTTTATAATTGGCCCCTATAGTAAACAGGATTATGTCACCAAGTTCTATTTGTTTTTGCCCATTATGTCTATTATATACCTTCTTTTTTAACAAATTAGTTGAATTTTTGAACTTCATCTGTTAACTTTGTATAAGGTCTGTCGGGATGTCTGCACCCTACTGATCAGATAGGCCATAAAATATGTGGTAACTGCAAAACCCCTTTATTAAAAAGTTATTTTGTCTGTAAAAAATATTTTTGTTTGTTTTTCCAGGTGAAGACTGCGTGAAAGGCTCCCATGGACGTCCCCATTTATTTCCCTATTATGTAACAGAACATGACTATGCCACAAAAGCTAATTATTCATCAACTCCTAATGTACCCATAGTCCTTCACAGCAGTGATCTATCCACCGATACAGCTGAACACCAGAATCCTTCCTCTAATCCGTCACTGAATGTCCAACAAAGAACTGGACATAGGCGTTCTTTGCATAATTTTCAACTTTACTATCAAGACAGGCAGTTTTCATGTTCAGAATGTGGAGAATCTTTTACCCAGGCCAAAACTCTTGTAAATCATCAAAGAATTCACACAGGAAAGAAGCCATTTTCATGTTCTGAATGTGGTAAATGTTTTCTCCTGAACAAAAGTCTTGTTGCACATCAGAGAACACACACGGCAGAGAAACAGTTTTCATGTCCTGAATGTAGAAAATGTTTTCACCTGAAAGGAAATCTTGTTTCATATCAGGGAATTGACACAGAAGAAAAGCCATTTTCATGCCCTGAATGTGGGAAATGTTTTCCCATGAGAGAAAATGTTGTTGTACATCATACAACTCTTACAGGGCAGAAGCTATTATTATGTCCTAAATGTGGCAAATGTTTTTGCAATGAATCAAAACTTGAGAAACATCTAAGAAGTCACACAAGCAAGAAGCCACTTTCAAATCATAAATGCGATAATAGTTGTAACCAAAAATGTAACCATAGGACAAATCCAAGAAGTCACACAAGGGAGAAGCGAGAATTTTCATGTTCAGAGTGTGGAAAATATTTTAGACGAAAATATAATCTTTCTCAACATCTAAGAAGTCACAAAGGGGAGAAGCGATTTTCATGTTCAGATTGTGGGAAAAAATTTGTCTCTAAAACTGGTTCCATTATGCATCAGAGAACTCACACTCGCGAGAAGCCTTTTTCATGTCTTAAATGCGGTAAATGTTTTGCTTGGAAGTCAGCACTTAGGATGCATCTAAAACGTCACACAGGGGAAAAGGTGTTTTCATGTTCAGAATGTGGAAAAAGTTTTGGTACTAAATGGTGTCTTCTTACGCATCAGAATACTCACACAGGTGCAAAGCCATATACATGTCCTGAATGTGAGAAATGTTTTAGTCAGAAATCAAGCCTTAGGACACATCTAAAAATTCACACAAGGGCAAAGCCAGTTTCAGGTCCAAAATTAGGGGATAAGCCATTTTTATGTCCAGAATGTGGGAAGCATTTTAGTTCCAAATCAAGTCTTAGGGAACATCTAAAAATTCACACAGGGTTGATGCCATTTTCATGTTCAGAATGTGGCAAACAGTTTAGGAAGAAAGCAAATCTTCTCCTTCATCTAAAAAGTCACACGGGAGAGAAGCTTTTATGTTTAGAATGTGGAAAATATCTTACGACCAAATGGGGCCTTGCTCACCATCAAAAAACTCACACTGGGGAGAAGCCATTTACATGCTCAGAGTGTGGAAAACGTTTTATCAAGAAGCCAAACCTCGAGCAACATTTGAGAACTCACACAGGAGAGAAGCCGTTTTCATGTTCAGAGTGCGGTAAATGTTTTGCAACAAGATCCGGTTTAGTGAAACATAAGGGAAAGCACACTGGTAAGAAGCTGTTGTAGTGTGTACCTTGAAATAAAATGTGGCAGGCGTGGATCTACTGCCTGAGAACAACACCTTCTGAGGTACACCATAAGACGTTCCGGTCATTTCAAAAAAGTTTAAAAACTTGCATGGTTTTGTTAGATTATCTCGGAGTGACAATTACCTCAGATTCTACATATCCCACTGACAAATATGAATACGATAAAGCACTGAAGACTTCTCTTACATTCATGGGTCGCGCAAGCTTACAAAAAATCCTTGATGTTCCTAAAGTCCTATATCTAATACAGTCCATCCTGCTATAGCTCAGTCACAAAGGCAACACAAAATGAAGTATGTCTATTCAATCTTTATTTGGAGCAACAGCAAACATCCTAAATTTCTTGTAGAATACTGCATTGGTGATCGAAGTTTTCTTAATATATATTCCTTGAGGAGGACCTGTCACTAGTTATTTTATATAACTATATTTTATGTTAATTTATGTTGTTTTTCAATAGGCCCTCCGTTCCCTAGAAATGCCCCTTCCCTGTTGAATTTGGCTCTGTACATGCAGCGTCTACTGAGGGGGATTTCTTCTCCCCTGAGCAGGGAGCAGAATTGTGCCACCTTGGCATTCTTGCGAGTGGCCATTAGGTCCCCTTGTGGACCACGTCTGGACTGATCCACATGCTAGAGAGCCAAGGAGTCTGTCAGCCAAGGAGTTGGAACTTCCCTCGATGTGATCCCCCTAATGAAAATCCAACTATGTAAAATCTAAACCCCTCCTGTTATCTATTCATAACATTAGTAGGCAACCCCGGCTTCAAAGATGGCCAACCTTACCCAATCATCAACATTTGGCACTGCAAAGCCTTGTTTCTATTTTGCACTTTGTAGATACATCTACCAAAAAAGAATGTAATGACTTCCTTCTTCAGGAAATCCTCAGCTGGTAATATGTTAGTGGATATGTCTAGATCTCATCCTAGACACAAATGTGAAATAGACGGATTTAAAGCTGCTGCTTTGGTCTAAAGGACAGAGAAGTTACAGTGAGTAAAAAATATGCTTTCCTTTATGTCCTGCAGCAGCAGCACTAATGGGATTTAGCAATAAAAGAGATTTTTGTCAGTGATTAAGTGTATATTGGAGCCCATAAAAGGAAAAAGAAATCAAAAGTATCAGATAACAGTGAGAGGTCACTTGACAAAAAGAAAAAGCTGGTTACTTGTTCCAGTGTATGACAATGAGGAGTTAAAGGGGTATTCCGGGCAAAAACATTTTATCCCCTATCCAAAGGAAAGGGGATAAGATGTCTGATTGCGGGGGTCCTGCTGCTGTGACCCCCGTAATCTCCCTGCAGCACCCGCATTCTATGCGTCTGTAATGCTAATTAACCCCTTAAGGACCCAGAGCATTTTCACCTTAAGGACCAGAGCATTTTTTGCACATCTGACCACTGTCACTTTAAGCATTAATAACTCTGATGCTTTTACCTTTCATTCTTATTCCGAGATTGTTTTTTCGTGACATATTCTACTTTATGTTAGTGGTAAGTTTTTGTCGATACTTGCATCGTTTCTTCAAAAAAAAAAACAAAGTATTCAAAATGACATTCAGAAAGTGTGTTAACCCTTTAGATTTTTCACAGGAATAGCAGCAAAGTGAAGGAGAAAATTCAAAATCTTCATTTTTTACACTCGCATTTGTAACCCAATATGTGTATGTCAAGTGTACGGCGGGTGCAGTAGAGGGCTCAGAAGGGAAAGAGCGACTGGGATTTTGGAGAGTGAGTTTTTCTGAAATAGTTTTTTTTTTTTTTTAGGGGGGGGGGGGGGGTCACATTTAGGAAGCCCCTATGGTGCCAGAACAGCAATAAAAAAAAAAACAACAACATGGCATACTATTTTGGAAACTACACCCCTCAAGGAACATAAAAAGGAGTACAGTGAGCCTTAACACCCCACAGGTTTTTGATGACTTGTTGTTAAAATTGGATGTGTAAATGAATTTTTTTTTCCACTAAAATGCTGTTTTTCCCCCAAATTTTACATTTTTACAAGGGGCAATAGGATAAAATGCCCCCCAAATTTTTAACCCCATCTCTTCTGAGTGTGGAAATACCCCATGTGTCGACGTCAAGTGCTCTGCGGGCGCACTACAATGCTCAGAAGAGGAGGAGCGCCATTGAGCTTTTGGAAAGAGAATTTGTTTGGAATGGAAGTCAGGGGCCATGTGCGTTTACATGTGACCCCATTTTGGAAACTACACCCCTCAGAATTTAATAAGGGGCAAAACTACAACTTCCAGCATGTACTGATCGCCGAAGGGCATGCTGGGAGTTGTAGCTATGCAACAGCTGGAGGCACGCAATTACATCTCCCAGCAAGCCGAGACAGCCGTTTGCTGTTCATGCATGCTGGGAGTTGTAGTTTTGCAAGATTTAGAGGGACACGATTTAGAGACCACTGCACAGTGATCTCCAAACTGTACCCCTCTATATCATTGAAAACTACAAATCCCAGCATGCCAAAACAGCTGTCTGGGCATGCTGGGAGTTGTAATTTTGCAACATCTGGAGGGCTACAGTTTAGAGACCACTGCAAACTGTCGCCCTGCAGATGTTGCTAGGCAACAACTCACCGGCAACAACTCAGTCAGCAGGATCGCCGCGCAAGCTGGAGGATCGCTGGCCGGTAAGGGACCTCCGCCGCCGCTCACATCACGGTTCCCCTGCTCTGCCAGGACTACTGTGGGTGGGCAGAACGGGGGAACCAAACTTTTAGCCCTGCCCCCGATCTGCTATTGCTTCTGACTGACCAATAGTAGGGATAGGAGGGTTGCACCCCTCCCACCTCACTCCTATGCTTTCCGGGGGATCGGGGGTGACTTGGACACTTCCGATCCCCCCTTATTTTCCGGGTCACTGGAGACCCGTATGACCCAGGACAGAAATTCCCACGGGCGTACCTGTACGCCCTGAGTCCTTAAAGAATCAGGATGCAGGGCGTATGCATACGCCCTGCGTCCTGAAGAGAGTATCTCAAATGTGATAGGATTAGATACACTGGCTCAGCAGACCGTATCACAGGTGACTGGTTTAGATACAGCAGCTCAGCGGACAATCACACACAATTAGGGTTAACTCACCGGATTTCCCATTAGGTTCCAGAAGTGATAGAAATATATAATACACCTGATCTCCTCGGAGGCCTCGAAATCTAATGATACTGCTGCGACCCCCGACTCTCCATGGAGGCAGGGCCAGCTCTGCCTATAGGCAAAATAGGCTGCGGCCTAGAGCGCCCTCTTGATGGGGGGGGGGAGGGGGGGTGCTGCTCTGCCTGCTGCAAGAAAGTTAGACAACCAGCATCCGAACCACTTGCTTAGCCAGCATGGGGTGTCTCAATTTTGGCCAACGGGGGTTTAAGAGGGTGGCAAGAATCCTTGCACCAGCCCTGCAAGGAGGGTGAGGTCCCGGAGCTCCGCCTCCTGTTTTGTCGCCATATATCTGTGAAGACTGACCGAGGCACAGATTAAAGCATGGCCTTCTACCCCTGCAAAGCCTCTCAACTATGACTTTAGGGAAATTGATCATTTGTGCATACGTTAAATCGGTGTTATCCAAACTGTGGACCTCCAGCTGTTGCAAAACTACAACTCCCAGCATGCCCGGACATGCTGGGAGTTGTAGTTGTGCAACAGCTGAAGGTCCATAGTTTATAGATATTGCTGCAGAACATCTCATTTTATAGAAGACTATCAAACAGTGTGGTTGCAGCACCTGCTGTATTCGTTCCCCATCTGCTCCTCTGCCTGTGCCATTTTTCTGCACAAGGCAGCATGCTGTAATCACACCTTTATTCCTAAGGCTGTGGTCACGTGAAATTTTAATAGTGGACTTTCTGAAGTCTTCACTAGTATCTACATTTATTTATTATTTTTTTTTATTGCCTTCGGTTGACTGCCAGAGCGCAGCTGGTACCAACATGCATGTATGTGTGTGTGTTGGAGTGTTACCAAATTTATATCACCATACTTTTTTTTTTTTACACTGTTCAACCATCACTATAAATAACATAATAAACTTAACATAAACATAACCATTTGTTTTGGTTATTGTGGTGCCCCAGAGCGAGGTCAACTTTTGCTATCATAAACACCGCTCGGGTGGCCCCCAGCTCAATCTCATATTTATGCTTTTAAATGTATTGTAATACAAGTGTCCCAAGGATCTGAGGAAGGATTAAAAGCACATATTCGGAGACTCTAGTTGTGGCCTCAGGTCAGGGAACATCACCCAGCAGCAGCTCTCATGCCTTCAGTTAAAGGGCTATGCCACTGACCAAACTAAATGTTCCGAACACTAGCCAGTGGAGAACCCCTTTAAAGTCTGCCTCCAACTACAAAATTCCAGACCCAGCCATAGGCTGCAACCTTTCTGCTGTGTCCCGCTACAGGGGAAGGACCAACATAAGTGAAAGCTTTAGGGACAAGAGCAAAGCTGACATGCCCTCTTGCAAAGAAGGACAAGGTTCGGGTATCCTCTGGGTCGGCCTGTCCAAAGTGATGACTTTTGTCTAAAGTTTGATTCTGGATGTCCTCAGGTCAGTAAAGTCTCACGAAATGTAGCGGCGGGAAGGATACCCCGGTAGTAAGCACTCTCACTGGATAGCTGCCAGAACAAGAGGATGGCCTCAGTTCAAGTTAGTTATTAGTTATATGGGCACTGTCATTAAAACTCATTTTTGCTATTGCACTCCTTATGGTAAATAAAAAATGTACTTTGTTTAAAAAATTAAGTTTTCTAAGTTTTATTTGTGTTTAAAAAAGCTGCCCCTAGGTGTCTCCCTACTTGTCCAGAGCAGATTTCCCCCCATCTTATGCACAGACTTTGGACTCCTGTTGGAGGAAATGCTGATGGGGGGTGTGCAGCCTTAGGCAATCATAGCTCATCTCACACTGAACTGCTCTGGGCTGTGTGTAGCAGAGTGAGGGAGGAAGTTCTCCCCTGTATGGCTTCAGATGATGTCACGCCTGCTGGGGAACGCCCCTTCCCAGTCTGCGAATCTGACAGAGCAGAAAATACAGAGTAATATCAAGGTAGAAAACTAAGAAATAATAAAAATAAAGGCCGGGGGTGGTTTATCATGATGGGGGCAGTGACCTGGGAGGATTATAACATTTAACAGGTTCTCTTTAAGCCGGTCATAACTCACACCTGTTATCAGTCTAGAGTCTAAGGTCGAGCCTGTCTCCAGTCAGTCTAAAAACAAGTCAATACAGGAGAACTACAAGTCTGATGAGGCTTAAAGGGGTACTCCACCCCTTAACATGTTATCCCTTGGATAGGGGATAACATGTCTGATCATGGGGAGGTCCGGCCCCCGGGACACCCCGCAATCTCTGGGCCGGTGCTGCAGTGTTCATGAATATGGAAGCCTGGGGCTTCCGTGTTCGTGACATCACCCATACCCCTCTATTCATGTCTATGAGAGGGGGCACGACGGACGTGTACGAGCTGTCATGCCCTTCCCATAGACATGAATGGAGGGGGCGTGATGTCACGAACATGATGTCACAAATGCAGCACTGCCAGCTCGGAGATTGCAGGGGGTCCCAACGGCCGTACCCCCCCCCCCCCCCATAATCAGACATGTTATCCCCTATCCTTTGAATAGGGAATAATTTATCTAGGGCTGGAGTACCCCTTTAAGTCTGCATGGATTCACAAATTGAACATGGACTGTGACAGTGACATAATACCTGCTATCTCTGCTTAAAGTGTCATAACGCCAATCTTTATCATCCTCACTGTCTGCTGTATTATTGGACCTGCAACATCAGTAAAGAACAAGCTGTTATCCATAAATTCTGGCTTTTGAGGTATTTATTCCCAGGGCTTTGATATGGATAGCTGCTTATTTGAAGTAGTGGTTAGTGGGAATTGACAACAAAGTTATTACACTACAACCCCCACCATCTATCACACATACTAACTACAACCCTAATTTGGCATGCATCAGCCTCTTTAGGAATCAGCACTTAATGTTCCCGCGGACAATAAAGGGGTACTCCACTGCCCCAGCGTCCGGCACATTTTGTTCCGAATGCTGGGTGCGGGCTGTGGGGGGTCGTAATGTCATGGCCATGACCCCTCAATGCAAGTTTATGGGAGGAGGTGTGGTGGCTGACACACTCCTCCCATAACCTTGCATTGAGGGGGTGTGGTGTGATGTCACAACCCCCGCAGCCCGCACCCAGCGCTCGGAACAAATTGTTCCAGACGCTAGGACAGTAAAGTACCCCTTTAAGCACCATCCCATGGACTGCAGTGCAATTCTGGATCGATGCTGAAAGTCTGAACCTGAGCTAGAGAACATCCGACACGTGAACTGTGCAGCGTAATCCCATTGAGATCAACGAGAGGCTGCTGCAAGCAAATTCCACTCTGAATTTCCACATGGAATTTCTGTAGGGTTCTGCTTTGAAATCTCCTGCCAGAATTATTCCAGCCGGAGATTCAGAAACGTGAACCTAGCTTAAAGGAAAACGGTCACATATTTTCTCCAGCACTATCCACAGGTATTGGTGGATAGTGCGGGAGACGCTGATTAAAACGAGCCCTACGTTGGTCTGATCCGCGCTGCCGTTCGCCCGCAATTGTAGTTTTAATTTCTGTATATATCCTGCTGTAACTGGCAGAGGCGGGGCTTCTGCGGGCTAACGGACACTGACGTCAGCGCCGCTCATGAATATTCATCCCTCGCTCTGGTTAGGAGCGGCGAAGAGAGGGAGAACAGTAGGGAATATTCATGAGCGGCGCTGACGTCAGTGTCCGTTAGCCCGCAGAAGCCCCGCCTCTGCCAGTTACAGCAGGATATATACAGAAATTAAAACTACAATTGCGGGCGAACGGCGGCGCGGATCAGACCAACGTAGGGCTCGTTTTAATCAGCGTTTCCCGCACTATCCACCAATACCTGTGGATAGTGCGGGAGAAAATATGTGACAGTTTTCCTTTAAAGGGGTACTCCGGGGGAAAACTTTATTTTTTTTAAATCAACTGGTGCCAGAAAGTTAAATAGATTTGTAAATTACTTCTATAAAAAAAATCTTAATCCTTCCAGTACTTATCAGCTGCTGAATACTACAGAGGAAATGGTTTTCTTTTTGGAACACAGAGCTCTCTGCTGACATCATGAGCACAGTGCTCTCTGCTGACACCTCTGTCCATTTTAGGAACTGTCCATAGCTGAAGAAAATCCCCAAACATATGCTGCTCTGGACAGTTCCTAAAATGGACAGAGATGTCCACAGAGAGCACTGTGATGTCAACAGAGAGCACTGTGGTCAAGATGTCACCAGAGAGCTCTGTGATCCAAAATGAAAATAATTTCCTCTGCAGTATTCAGCAGTTAATAAGTACTGGAAGGATTAAGATTTTTTAATAGAAGTAATTTACAAATCTGTTTAACTTTCTGGCACCAGTTGATTTAACCTTTTAAGGACCCAGGGCATACCTGTACGTCCTGAGTCCGCTCCCGATCTATAACACGGGGCCACGGCGTGGCCCAGCGTCATAGCGGGTTGGGCCCCGCCTCTAACGACGGCCGGGACCCATGGCTAATAGTGCACGGCATTGATCGCGGTGCCGCGCGCTATTAACCCTTTAGACGCGGCATTCAAAGTTGACCGCCGCGTCTAAAATGAAAGTGAAACCATGCTGGTTAGCTCAGGGAGCTGTTCGGGATAGCTACGGCAAAATCGTCGAGAAACCAGTGATCAATGATGAAGATCAGTGTGTGCAGTGTTATAGTCTCCTATGGGATAACAATGATCAGTATAAGAGATCAGTGTGTGCCGTGTTATAGGTCCCTATGGGATAACAATGATCAGTATAAGAGGTCAGTGTGTGCAGTGTTATAGGTCCCTATGGGATAACAATGATCAGTATAAGAGATCAGTGTGTGCAGTGTTATAGGTCCCTATGGGATAACAATGATCAGCGTAAGAGATCAGTGTGTGCGGTGTTATAGGTCCCTATGGGAGCTATAACATTGCAAAAAAAAAAAAAGTGAAAAAAAAAAGTGAATAAAGAAAATTTAACCCCTTCCCTAATAAAGGTTTGAATCACACCCCCTTTTCCCATTAAAAAAAACACAGTGTAAATAAAAATAAACATATATGTATCGCCGCGTGCGGAAATGTCCGAATTATAAAAATATATCATTAATTAAACCGCTCGGTCAATGGCGTGCGCGCAAAAAAATTCCAAAGTCCAAAATAGTGCATTTTTGGTCACTTTTTATATCATGAAAAAATGAATAAAAAGCGATCAATAAGTCATATCAATGCAAAAATGGTACCGTTATAAACTTCAGATCACGGCGCAAAAAATGAGCCCTCATACCGCCCCATACAAGGAAAAATAAAAAAGTTATAGGGGTCAGAAGATGACAATTTTAAAAGTATAAATTTTCCTGCATGTAGTTATGATTTTTTCCAGACAAAATCCAACCTATATAAGTAGGGAATCATTTTAATTGTATGGACCTACAGAATAAAGAGAAGGTGTCATTTTTACCGAAAAATGTACTACGTAGAAACAGAAGCCCCCAAAAGTTACAAAATGGCGTTTTTTTTTTTTCAATTTTGTCTCACATTGATTTTTTTTCCGTTTCGCCGTAGCTTTTTGGGTAAAATGACTGATGTCACTGCAAAGTAGAATTGGTGGCGCAAAAAATAAGCCATAATATGGATTTTTAGGTGAAAAATTTAAAGAGTTATGATTTTTTAAGGGAAAGGAGGAAAAAACGAAAATGCAAAAACGGAAAAACCCTGGGTCTTTAAAAAAGGGAGTACCCATTTAAAAAGAGGTACTCCGGTGGAAAACAACTTTTTTTTTTTTTTTTTTAATCAACTGGTACCAGAAAGTTTTTTAACTGATTTGTAAATTACTTTTGTATAAAAAAATCTTAATCCTTCAAGTACATATAAGCTGCTGTATGCTCCACAGGAAGTTGTGTAGTTCTTTCCAGTCTGACCACAGTGCTCTCTGCTGACACCTCTGTCCATGTCAGGGAACTGTCCGGAGCAGAAGCAAATCCCCATAGCAAACCTCTCCTGCTCTGGACAGTTCCTGACATGGACAGAGGTGTCAGCAGAGAGCACTGTGGTCAGACTGGAAAGAACTACACAACTTCCTCTGGAGCATACAGCTGGCCTGTCTCCTGGTAGCGCCTCCATGCTCTGGACACTACGCTGACAGACACAGCAAACCTTCTTGCCACAGCTCGCATTGATGTGCCATCCTGCATGAGCTGCACTACCTGAGCCACTTGTGTGCGTTGTAGACTCCGTCTCATGCTACCACTAGAGTGAAAGCACCGCCAGCATTCAAAAGTGGCCAAAACATCAGCCAGGAAGCATAGCAATTGAGAAGTGGTCTGTGGTCACCACCTGCAGAACCACTCCTTTATTTGGGGGGGGGGGTCTTGCTAATTGCCCATAATTTCCACCTGTTGTCTGTTCCATGTGAAATTGATTGTCAATCAGTGTTCTTCCTGAGTGGACAGTGGGATCTCACAGAAGTGTCAGTGACTTGGAGTTACATTGTGTTGTTTAAGTGTTCCTTTTATTTTTTTTGAGCAGTGTATGTACGCCAATCACATGATCTGCGTCAATGCATGATTTACAGATATCTAGAGTAGTGTATTCCAACCTGGGTGCCGCCAGCTGTTGCTAAACTACAACTCCCAGCATGCCCGGATAGCCTTTTCTTCATCGGAACATGTAAATATCTTATGCCCTGAGTGAGATCTCTGATGTTTAAAAAGTCCCAATGTATTGCTGAAATATTTCCCACATTCTGAACATGAAAAAGGACTCTTTCCCCATGTGGCTTCTTAGGTGTTTTAAAAGACTCAATTTCTTGGTAAATCATTTCCCACATTCTGAACATGAAAATTGCTTCTCCCCTGGTGACTTCTCAGATGGTCTATAAGACTTGAATCCTCACTATAACATTTCCCACATTCTGAGCATGAATATGATTTCTCTTCTGTGTGTATTCTCAAATGACTCACGCGTTTAGATTTTTAGCTAAACGTTTTCTGACATTCTGAACAAGATTTGATTTCTGGCTGAAACTTTTACCACTTTCAGGGCAGGAAAATGGCTGTAAATAGGTATGTGATCAGCTCCCCTAAGGTACCTACTGGTTACTGCAACTCATTTTATTCAGTGTGACAACAGGTCCTCTTTTAATGACTTCTGCCCTGAGTGAGATCTCTGATGTTTAAAAAGTCCTGATGTCTGGCTGAAACATTTCCCACATTCTGAACATGAAAACGGCTTTTCCCCTGTGTGGATTCTCTGATGCGTAACAAGAGTTGCTTTATTACGAAAACACTTCCCACATTCAAGACATGAGTATGGCTTTGCCTCAGAGTGAGTTCTCAGATGATGAGTATAACCCGATTTACGGGTAAAACATTTCCCACATTCTGAACATGAGAATGGCTTTTCTCCTGTGTGAATTCTTAGATGTTCCATCAGAATTGATTTCAGGCTGAAACATTTCCCACATTCTGAACATGAGAAAGGCCTCTCCCCCGTGTGGCTTCTTAGGTGTTTCAAAAGACTCGATTTCTTGGTAAAACATTTGCCACATTCTAAACATGAAACTTGCTTCTCTCCTTGGTGACTTCTCAGATGGTCCATAAGACTTGATTTCTCACTATAACATTTCCCACATTCTGAGCATAAATATGGTTTCTCTTCTGTGTGAATTCTCAAATGACTTGCAAGTTTAGATTTATCGCTAAATGTTTTCTCACATACTGAACATGCAAACGGTTTATCTCCTGTGTGATTTCTCAGATGCTTTACAAGATTTGATTTCTGACAAACTCTTACCACATTCAGGACAGGAAAATGGCTTCTCTCCAGTGTGAATTCTTAGATGTTTTAAGAAACCTGATCTCTTGCTAAAACATTTCCCACATTCTGTACATGAAAACGGCTTTACCCCTGTGTGGTTTTGTAGATGTTCCTGAAGACCTGACTTCTGACTAAAATTCTTCCCACAATCAGAGCATGAAAATGGTTTCTCCCCCGTATGAGTTCTATGGTGTCTAGCAAGATCTGATTTAGTGCTAAAACATTTTCCACATTCAGGACATGAAAACGGCTTCTCTAGTTGAGGAGCTGGAGGATGAACAACTGTTGGTTTCGGGGTAAAGCAACTATCACATTCTGAACGTGAAAATGGCTTCTTCCCAGTGTGAGTTCTTAGATGCACCATGAGATTTCCTTTCAGAGTGAAACATTTCCCACATTCGGGACATAAAAACAGCTCTTTTTTCTTTTTCAAATATTTCCCAAATATTTTTGCCCCACTACAACCAGTTCTTTGTTTGCCAATTATTGATCGATCAGAGGAAAGTTTCTGGTGACAGGTGAGAGTGGTGGATAGATCGCTGCTCTGAAGGACGATATTAGAAGTTGAAGCTGAATTAGCTTGTGCTGTGTCGTTCTGTTCTACTGCATAATAGGGAAATAAAAGGCGATGTCCATGGAAGCCTCTTATCCAATCTTCACCTGTAAAAACAAACAAAATTCTTATTTTCTCAAACAAAATATTTGCTTCCTTTCGTCAATAACAAAATAAAAAGTTCATGATTGATCAAGCTTTACTAAGATAACATTAAGAAAGCTCAGAGCCAGAGGCCGTGATCATGATGTCACGGCCACGCCCCCTCCATTTCTTCCATAGAAATGAATGGAAGGGGCGTGGCCATGACACCACGAGCACTGCCACCAGGAACCCGGGATTTGTTTAGAACACAGGATGCTGCAGGAGATAGTGGGGGCCCCCAGCAGCGGGACCCCTGCGATTAGACATCTTATCCCCTATCCTTTAGCTCGGGGATAAGATGTCTAGCAGAAGAGTTCCCCTTTAAAGGAGAACTCATTCACAGTTTCAGGCACCTCTGTTGCTGAGTTATAGGGCTATATTAATGAAGGGGTGTGGCCTCATAGGCAGGAGATCCTGCTTTGTGTGTGAGGCCACACCCACTTCATTAAATATGCACACCCCCATACAGTGACCGCTAAACACAGCCCATATGAAAATAAAGGAGTCCCGCCCATCTGACAGATCAGTCAGAGAGGACCACAAGGCCCTGTAACTTAGCAACGGGGGGGGGGGGGGGCGCTAATAATCAGGCCATAAACAGGTCTGTGATCAGGGCCCCCCCTAAAGGTATGTACTGGTTATTGAAATTCTTTTTTTTATTAGAGTGACCAAATGTCCCCTTTAAAACTATGATACCTCTGAGATTCCACAGCATTTAGAGGATTATGGTATCACACGACGTTGAATCAGAGGGTCAAATGTTATGGCTAGAGATGAGCAAACTTACAGTAAATTTGATTCGTCACAAACTTCTCGGCTCGGCAGTTGATGACTTTTCCTGCATAAATTAGTTCAGCTTTCCGGTGCTCACATGGGCTGGAAAAGGTGGATACAGTCCTAGGAGACTCTTTCTTAGGACTGTATCCACCTTTTCCAGCCCACCGGAGCACCGGAAAGCTGAACTCATTTATGCAGGAAAAGTCAGCAACCGCCGAGCTGAGAAGTTAGTGACGAATCGAATTTACTGTAAGTTCGCTCATCTCTAGTTATGGCACTAAATTAACAAATAACAGTAATAGTAATAATATTTATAAAAAAAATAAAAAATTATAATCTTATCAGACAATTTCACCAAAATACAGCACCACCCCCTGTCCTCAGGTTGCGTCTGGTATTACAACTTGGCTCCATTCACTTTGATTAAACTAAACTGCAGTACCGCACACAACCTGAGGAGGGATGTGGTGCTGTTTGTGGAAGAAAATCAGCTGTTTTTTCTAATCCTAAATAACCCCTATAAGAAATTCACAAATAAGATATATATATAAGAAATTCTCACCATTCACTGACAATGATTTGTGTTTTTCCAGTGCACTTGTCGTTCCACCATCATCTTCCTGCAAGAATCCGAAAAAAAATAAAAATAAATAAATATTTGAAAAAAAATAAAAATTTAAGAAATCCTAGTTTATCTTATATCAAGGAAAAGCAATTGGAGTAAAAACAGTCCTTCTAGGCTACAGTATATGTTAGTGGAAATAGAGAGAGAGGGGGGGGGGAAATAAAATTAAAGGGGACCTCTCATCAAATAAACTTTTGATATATTTTAGATTAATGAATGTTGAATAACTTTCCAATAGCATGTTAATGAATAATATGCTTCTTTCTATTGTATTTTTCCCGATCAGTCCTGTCAGCAAGCATTTCTGACTCATGCTGAAGTCCTAAACACTCAGAGCTGCCAGCCTGCTTTGTTCACAGCCAAACAGGCTGTGAACAAAGCAGGCTGGCAGCTCTGAGTGTTCTCCTTTGTGAACAAAGCAGACTGGCAGCTCGTAGTGTTTAGGACTCCAGCATGAGTCTGAAATGCTTGCTGCCTGGACTGGTAGGGAGACCCCTAGTGGTCATTTCTTCAAAGTGGAAAATTAAAGAGAAAGAAGCATATTTTTTAATAACATGCAATTGTAAAGTTATTCTGCATACATTAATCTATAATATATCAAAAGTTTTTTTTTGATGAGAGGTACCCTTTAAAGAGGAGATAATAGAAAGATAAGTTCTAGTGATATAGTTCAGTATTTAGAAAATTAGGTTTTATTAAGTCATTAAATGTTTGTTGAGGTCTTTAAGCAGGGCCCTTGCTCTAGACGTATCACAATTTGAATGCATAAAAGTACATAAAATACCAATTAGTGATAAATAAAATACATGGATATAAAACTACTGGATACTGAATACAACAGTTCTAACTTCTGATACAATATATAAATATTCTAGGTTTGGTTACAGCAGCTGATGATAACGTTTGTACAGTTAGTAAGTTGCTGGCACGGACGGCACCGCGCCAAATTCGCTGATTACTGAATCTTTTCAGATGTCTTTGTAATGATGTTTGGTAGCGCTACTGTCGTTGTAAATACAGGTAATACTTAGCTGCTGGCACCAGAGAACGTAGGGATATGCAGCCTGTATGAGTAGTTGGCAGCGCTGGAGGTCCTCTGTTTGGTGCCCACTCAGTCTTGTTGGCGCATCATTACTGGTACAGGGGATTGTAATATATCCTGGGCGCAATAGTACGCTGGGGTCCTCTGTTTAGAATGTCCCCCCCCCTCTTACCCTGACGGCACAGGGACAGTAGAAGGTAATGAAAGTTTGTGCCTCTTACCGGCTATGCCGATCTTACCGTATATACTCGAGTATAAGCAGAGTTTTTCAGCACGATTTTTCGTGCTGAAAACACCCCCCTCGGCTTATACTCGAGTGAACTCTCCACCCGCAGTGGTCTTCAACCTGCGGACCTCCAGATGTTTCAAAACTACAACTCCCAGTGTGCTGGGAGTTGTAGCTTTGGAACATCTGGAGGTCCGTAGGTTGAAGACCACTGTTAAATCAGACATTGACAAGCAGTGATGATGAAGGGGATGGTGTGGGATGATGACAGGGTAATGATGACAGGCGGTGATGATGAGGGGGGGTGTGGGATGATGATGACAGGGGGATGATGATGGCAGGGTAATGAAGGGGGGGATGATGACAGGGTAATGAAGGGGGGGGATGATGACAGGGTAATGAAGGGGGGATGATGACAGGGGGTGATGATGACAGGGGTTTGGATGATGACAGGCGGTGATGATGACGGGGGTCTGGATGATGACAGGCGGTGATGATGACGGGGATCTGGATGATGACAGGCGGTGATGATGACGGGGGTCTGGATGATGACAGGCGGTGATGATGATGAGGGTGTTAATAATGGGGGGTCTGGATGATGTATTTCCCACCCTAGGCTTATTGTTAAGTCAATAACTTTTCCTGGGTTTTTGGGGTGAAATTAGGGGCCTCGGCTTATATTCGGGTCGGCTTATACTCGAGTATATACGGTAGGTAGCTGGCCAGCGGAGCAATGTCTGTATAAAATGTATTACAAACTTGCTGTGGGTACTTCCAACTAACCAGACCTACTACTATTGAAAAAGGGGACATGGCTCCCCGAAACGCGTCTAGCCTGTAGCCTGAACCCACCTAGGATTGCACCTACTGATACCGAAGATCCATCGAAATACCCGCAGCAAGTATGTAATACATTTTATACAGACATTGCTCCGCTGGCCAGCTACCTGTGATCGGCATAGCCGGTAAGAGGCACAAAGTGCCAAACTTTCATTACCTTCTACTGTCCCTGTGCCGTCAGGATAAGGGGGGGACATTCTAAACAGAGGACCCCAGCGTACTATTGCACCCAGGATATATTACAATCCTCTGTACCAGTAATGATGCGCCAACAAGACTGAGTGGGCACCAAACAGAGGACCTCCAGCGCTGCCAACTACTCATACAGGCTGCATATCCCTACGTTCTCTGGTGCCAGCAGCTAAGTATTACTTGCATTTACAACGACAGTAGCGCTACCAAACATCATTACAAAGACATTTGAAAAGATGCAGTAATCAGCGAATTTGGCGCGGTGCCGTCCGTGCCAGCAACTTACTAACTGTACAAACGTTATCATCAGCTGCTGTAACCAAACCTCGAATATTTATATTGTATCAGATGCATCATAAGTTGGATCAAGGAGCAGGAAGCTAGGATACGCTCCGCCCCCCTCCACCACGCACCCGCATGCTCGCTAGCCCTGCTGTGTGAGCCAGCACCTACCCCTTCTAAGATTCAGTAAAATCTCCTAGGTCGGGGCCAGCCATCATAGGCTCGACCATTGGCGGATCGCCGAAATACACTCACCCGGGTCCACGATACAGCGGGACCTCCCGAACACGTGCGCTAGCGCCGCTGGCTGCAGAGATGAAGCCGGAGAGGCAGTGGTCACGTGGCACGCCGCGGGAACGAGGCTTGAGAGGCAGCGGTCACGTGGGAGGCAGACGCCGCAGAGACGGGTCCGGAAAGGCAGCGATCACGTGGGACGCCGCGGAGGCAGAGAGGCGTGTGGAGCCCATCAGCAGCAGGGGTACCCCCGTATACTCCTTGGGCACAGCAAGTCCCCGTCCACAGCAACATCCGGGTGCCCGGTTCGGGGCAGATCTGCGATGGCCAGGTGCTGAGGCTAGCACAAGGCTCGGATAGGACGCCATAGCAGTCGGGCCTCACCTGAGGATAGCAGTAAGCGGACCGGCAAGGAGTACGCTGCGGACCGCCCAGGAGTACGCTGCGGACCGGCCAGGAGTACGCTGCGGACCGGCCAGGAGTACGCTGCGGACCGGCCAGGAGTGCGCTGCGGACCGGCCAGGAGTGCGCTGCGGACCGGCCAGGAGTGCGCTGCGGACCGGCAAGGAGTGCGCTGCGGACCGGCAAGGAGTGCGCTGCGGACCGGCAAGGAGTATGCTGCGGACCGGCAAGGAGTACGCTACCGCCCGGAGGAGTCCTGTTGCATCCTGGATGGGTGAGACCGCTCCATGTACATTCTTTGAAGGATAGATTATAGTTCACAAGTAGAGATGAGCGAACTTACAATAAATTCGATTCGTCACGAACTTCTCGGCTCGGCAGTTGATGACTTATCCTGCGTAAATTAGTTCAGCCTTCAGGTGCTCCGGTGGGCTGGAAAAGGTGGATACATTCCAAGGAAAGAGTCTCCTAGGACTGTATCCACCTTTTCCAGCCCACCGGAGCACCGGAAAGCTGAACTAATTTATGCAGGAAAAGTCAGCAACCGCCGAGCCGAGAAGTTCGTGACGAATCGAATTTACTGTAAGTTTGCTCATCTCTAATTGGGACTGATATAACCCTCATTAAAGACGAGATGAGGAAACTTAATGAAAGATGTGGCGAGATGGAGGAGCGGATATATCTGACCTACAGGATGAAACTATTGATTTGAAAAAGAAAGTAGATGCCCTGCAGAAGGATAACAACTCTCTCAGAAAGTTACAGAGATGGAGGACAGGGCCAGAAGAGGAAATCTTAGAATGGTGGGCTTCCCGGGGGCCCGGAGGGCAGCGACCCGGTTGAATTCACTCAGAAATGGTTAAGGGACGAATGTGGGGAGGATAACTTCTCACCCACATTTGGAGTTGAGAGGGCACACCGGGTTCCCTTGTGACCGCTACCACCGGGCAGTCGCCCAACAGCTCTATTACTGAAACTGCGCAATGAGGGAGACAGAGAAAACATTTTACACACTTTGAGGGAAAAAAAATTATGTTACGTACAGTAATAATAAGATTATGGTGTTCCCAGATTACTCATATGAAACACAAAGAAAACGCAAGGCGTATAAACAGATTACACCTAAATGGGGTGAAATTCTCACTAATGTTCCCAGCCAAATTGAAAGTTGTCTTTAACGAAACAGTTAACTTTTTTCAAAACCCTGAAGAAGCATTACCGTATTTTTCGCCGTATAAGACGCACTTTTTCTTCCCCAAAACTGGGGGAAAAAAGTCGGTGCGTCTTATACGGCAAATACACCCCTATCGCTGCGGTCCCTGCGGCCATCAACGGCCGGGACCCGCAGCCAATACAGGACATCACCGATTGCGGTGATGCCCTGTATTAACCCTTCAGACTCGGCGATCAAAGCTGACCGCCGCGTCTGAAGGGAAAGTGACACTAACCCGGCTGTTCAGCGATTTCACCGCGGCGGTCCCGAACAGCCCGACTGAATAGCCGGGTTAGTGCTTACAGGACACCGGGAGGGACCTTACCTGCCTCCTCAGTGTCTTCTCCGTTCAGGGATCCCCTGTATGGCCGGCGCTCTCCTTCCTCGTCATCGCGTACGTGCGTCGGCGTGCGTAACGACGTGATGGCGGCGACGGAGAGCGAGGATACCCGGCCGGCAGCAGAGACGTTACGGAGCGACGGGGACGCGGCGACAGCGATGGAGCGACATCCAGGGCAGCGGTGACGGGTCCGGAGCGGCGGGGACACGTGACTATTACCTCCTATGCAGTGGTCTTCAATCTGCGGACCTCCAGATGTTGCAAAACTACAACTCCCGGCATGCCCGGACATGCTGGGAGTTGTAGTTTTGCAACATCTGGAGGTCCGCAGGTTGAAGACCACTATTGGGTTCAAAATCTTAATTTTTTTTTTAGATTTTGCACCTATAAATTGGGTGCGTCTTATACCCCTTTAAATCACAAGTTTGTGCAATTTAACTTAGTGCATAGACTTTACTATACCCCCTTATTCCTGGTTTAAGAACCAACAGTAATTGTTGCCGCTGTAAACAAGGCGGGGCCGGACAGCTCTATAGGTTATGGAGCTGGCCGAAATTATGTAAATTCTGGAAGGAAGTCTATGAGTTGATCAACAGAGACACGGGGGGGGGGTTCTTGATTGACTTCTCACCCAAGGTAGCCATACTGGGGGGTATTATGGGGAAATGTGAGGGAAAACAGAAACTGTGTATGAGGATGCTTTTTTATGCGAGATTAAAGGGGTTATCCAGGAAAAAAATTTTTATATATATATATCTCAACTGGCTCCAGAGAGTTAAACAGATTTGTAAATTACTTCTATTAAAAAATCTTAATCCTTTCAGTACTTATGAGCTTCTGAAGTTAAGGTTGTTCTTTTCTGTCTAAATCCTCTCTGATGACATGTGTCTCGGGAACCGCCCAGTTTAGAAGAGGTTTGCTATGAGGATTTGCTTCTAAACTGGGCGGTTCCCGAGACATGTGTCATCAGAGAGCACTTAGCCAGAAAAGAACAACTCAACTTCAGCAGTTGATAATTATTGGAAGGATTAAGATTTTTTAATAGAAGTAATTTACAAATCTGTTTAACTTTCTGGAGCCAGTTGATATATAAAAAAAAAGTAGGGGGAAGGAGGTTAGGATCTGGGAGACCGGTAAAGAAAGGAAGAAGAAAGGAGAAATGGAAAGGGAGGTAGAGAATAGGAAGGAAAGAGAGGACATTTTATTTTATTTTTTTTTAATCGTGTTAGGAATTTTGTAATAGGTCTTGGGAAGCCGGGGGATGAGCCTCCTTAAATTTTAGGTGGGGGTCTGGGAATATCTGTAGTATGTGCCGTATCTGTGTTTGCCCATTGTTCCTCCTGAGGACGGTGCAGTAGCGCCGAAACTAGAAGAGGGGGGGGGCAAATGTTAGTGTTTTAAATCTGTCTCGGCCCACTCAGATAAAGGGAAACTGCAGATCCCTATACAATTACCCTAGTGAACTCACTCACAGTTACCAGATTACAGTGGGCCTTGACATGAGATTTTAACATTTTGGTCACAAATATTTTATCAGAGCACCATTAAAAGTTAAGTTTTAGGGAAGTCTCCCTGCAATAGGGATCTTGTGCCCTGGGCTTTCTTTGCCCCGGGCTTTAGTAATTTTTCGTAGAAAGTGATCCCTGACTTCCTTTAGGGACCAGTTGTGTATAATGTGCCGTATCTGTGGCTCGTATAGAGAGGGGATGGTACATACGATTTAGTGCACATTATTAGAGGTTTGGAAAGAATTGTGACCAGATACCCCACTACCTAAGGAAAGGTTTGTGATGCCTGTGGAGGGGTGGGAAGGGGAATTTATATAAGAACTTGTTGTACGGCTTTTTATTTTTTTTATTTTTTTTTTTTTATTTTTTTTTACAATTGTATTCATCAATTTATAGAATAAAAAGTAAAAAAAAAAAAAAAAAAAAAAGATGCATCAGAAGTTAGAACTGTTGTATTCAGTATCCAGTCGTTTTGTATCCATGTATTTTATTTATCACTACAGTAATTGGTATTTTCTGCATTCAAATTGTGCTACGTCTAGAGCAAGGGCCCTGCTTAAAGACCTCAACATACAATTACTTAATAAAACGTAATTTTCTAAATACTGGACTATCTCACTAGTACTTATCTTTCTATTATCTCCTCTTTAATTCCCCCCCCCCTCTCTCTATTTCCACTAACATATATACTGTAGCCTAGAAGGACTGTTTTTTACTCCAATTGCTTTTCCTCTATATTTTTGGCACATCGGATTATGTATCCTCAGCTAGGCTCTTATGTTTTATGTAGAGCTCCCACTCTTTTAAATTTTTATCTTATATCAAGGCAAAGGTCATAAACTCTGAAAAGGCGTAAATCAAATTGTCCTGAAAGGAGAGAATCTCACCAAAAAGTGATAAGATGGGAACAACATTCAGCCAAATATTATACAAATCAGAAGAAAAGTGTTCAGTGATATCACAGAAGGAGGAAAACAGGAAAGTATAAGCAGCATTAGTATACAGGAGCGTCCACAGGCAGCAATAACAAGAGGATATAGAGCGTATACTGTATACTCCACTGCTGGAGAAGAGGATATAGAGCGTATACTGTATACTCCACTGCTGGAGAAGAGGATATAGAGCGTATACTGTATACTCCACTGCTGGAGAAGAGGATATAGAGCGTATACTGTATACTCCACTGCTGGAGAAGAGGATATAGAGCGTATACTGTATACTCCACTGCTGGAGAAGAGGATATAGAGCATATACTGTATACTCCACTGCTGGAGAAGAGGATATAGAGCGTATACTGTATACTCCACTGCTGGAGAAGAGGATATAGAGTGTATACTGTATACTCCACTGCTGGAGAAGAGGATATAGAGTGTATACTGTATACTCCACTGCTAGAGAAGAGGATATAGAGCGTATACTGTATACTCCACTGCTGGAGAAGAGGATATAGAGCGTATACTGTATACTCCACTGCTGGAGAAGAGGATATAGAGCGTATACTGTATACTCCACTGCTGGAGAAGAGGATATAGAGTGTATACTGTATACTCCACTGCTGGAGAAGAGGATATAGAGCGTATACTGTATACTCCACTGCTGGAGAAGAGGATATAGAGCATATACTGTATACTCCACTGCTGGAGAAGAGGATATAGAGCGTATACTGTATATTCCACTGCTGGAGAAGAGGATATAGAGCGTATACTGTATACTCCACTGCTGGAGAAGAGGATATAGAGTGTATACTGTATACTCCACTGCTGGAGAAGAGGATATAGAGCGTATACTGTATACTGCACTGCTGGAGAAGAGGATATAGAGTGTATACTGTATACTCCACTGCTGGAGAAGAGGATATAGAGCGTATACTGTATACTCCACTGCTGGAGAAGAGGATATAGAGCGTATACTGTATACTCCACTGCTGGAGAAGAGGATCTAGAGCATATACTGTATACTCCACTGCTGGAGAAGAGGATCTAGAGCATATACTGTATACTCCACTGCTGGAGAAGAGGATCTAGAGCATATACTGTATACTCCACTGCTGGAGAAGAGGATATAGAGTGTATACTGTATACTCCACTGCTGGAGAAGAGGATATAGAGTGTATACTGTATACTCCACTGCTGGAGAAGAGGATATAGAGTGTATACTGTATATTCCACTGCTGGAGAAGAGGATATAGAGCGTATACTGTATACTCCACTGCTGGAGAAGAGGATATAGAGCGTATACTGTATACTCCACTGCTGGAGAAGAGGATATAGAGCGTATACTGTATACTCCACTGCTGGAGAAGAGGATATAGAGTGTATACTGTATACTCCACTGCTGGAGAAGAGGATATAGAGTGTATACTGTATACTCCACTGCTGGAGAAGAGGATATAGAGTGTATACTGTATATTCCACTGCTGGAGAAGAGGATATAGAGCGTATACTGTATACTCCACTGCTGGAGAAGAGGATATAGAGCGTATACTGTATATTCCACTGCTGGAGAAGAGGATATAGAGCGTATACTGTATACTCCACTGCTGGAGAAGAGGATATAGAGCGTATACTGTATATTCCACTGCTGGAGAAGAGGATATAGAGCGTATACTGTATACTCCACTGCTGGAGAAGAGGATATAGAGGGTATACTGTATACTCCACTGCTGGAGAAGAGGATATAGAGTGTATACTGTATACTCCACTGCTGGAGAAGAGGATATAGAGTGTATACTGTATACTCCACTGCTGGAGAAGAGGATATAGAGCGTATACTGTATACTGCACTGCTGGAGAAGAGGATATAGAGCGTATACTGTATACTCCACTGCTGGAGAAGAAGATATAGAGCGTATACTGTATACTCCACTGCTGGAGAAGAGGATATAGAGGGTATACTGTATACTCCACTGCTGGAGAAGAGGATATAGAGTGTATACTGTATACTCCACTGCTGGAGAAGAGGATATAGAGTGTATACTGTATACTCCACTGCTGGAGAAGAGGATATAGAGCGTATACTGTATACTCCACTGCTGGAGAAGAGGATATAGAGCGTATACTGTATACTCCACTGCTGGAGAAGAGGATATAGAGTGTATACTGTATACTCCACTGCTGGAGAAGAGGATATAGAGCGTATACTGTATACTCCACTGCTGGAGAAGAGGATATAGAGTGTATACAGTATACTCCACTGCTGAAGAAGAGGATATAGAGTGTATACTGTATACTCCACTGCTGGAGAAGAGGATATAGAGTGTATACTGTATACTCCACTGCTGCAGAAGAGGATATAGAGTGTATACTGTATACTCCACTGCTGGAGAAGAGGATATAGAGTGTATACTGTATACTCCACTGCTGGAGAAGAGGATATAGAGCGTATACTCCACTGCTGGAGAAGAGGATATAGAGTGTATACTGTATACTGCACTGCTGGAGAAGAGGATATAGAGTGTATACTGTATACTCCACTGCTGAAGAAGAGGATATAGAGCGTATACTGTATACTCCACTGCTGCAGAAGAGGATATAGTGTATACTGTATACTCCACTGCTGGAGAAGAGGATATAGAGTGTATACTGTATACTCCACTGCTGGAGAAGAGGATATAGTGTATACTGTATACCCCACTGCTGGAGAAGAAGATATAGAGCGTATACTGTATACTCCACTGCTGGAGAAGAGGATATATAGAGCGTATACTGTATACTCCACTGCTGGAGAAGAGGATATAGAGCGTATACTGTATACTCCACAGCTGGAGAAGAGGATATAGAGCGTATACTGTATACTCCACTGCTGGAGAAGAGGATATAGAGCGTATACTGTATACTCCACTGCTGGAGAAGAGGATATAGAGCGTATACTGTATACTCCACTGCTGGAGAAGAGGATATAGAGCGTATACTGTATACTCCACTGCTGGAGAAGAGGATATAGATTGTATACTGTATACTCCACTGTTGGAGAAGAGGATATAGAGTGTATACTGTATACTCCACTGCTGGAGAAGAGGATATAGAGCATATACTGTATACTCCACTGCTGGAGAAGAGGATATAGAGGGTATACTGTATACTGCACTGCTGGAGAAGAGGATATAGAGCGTATACTGTATACTCCACTGCTGGAGAAGAGGATATAGAGCGTATACTGTATACTCCACTGCTGGAGAAGAGGATATAGATTGTATACTGTATACTCCACTGCTGGAGAAGAGGATATAGAGTGTATACTGTATACTCCACTGCTGGAGAAGAGGATATAGATTGTATACTGTATACTCCACTGCTGGAGAAGAGGATATAGAGTGTATACTGTATACTCCACTGCTGGAGAAGAGGATATAGAGCATATACTGTATACTCCACTGCTGGAGAAGAGGATATAGATTGTATACTGTATACTCCACTGTTGGAGAAGAGGATATAGAGTGTATACTGTATACTCCACTGCTGGAGAAGAGGATATAGAGCGTATACTGTATACTCCACTGCTGGAGAAGAGGATATAGAGCATATACTGTATACTCCACTGCTGGAGAAGAGGATATAGAGGGTATACTGTATACTCCACTGCTGGAGAAGAGGATATAGAGCATATACTGTATACTCCACTGCTGGAGAAGAGGATATAGAGGGTATACTGTATACTCCACTGCTGGAGAAGAGGATATAGAGGGTATACTGTATACTCCACTGCTGGAGAAGAGGATATAGAGCGTATACTGTATACTCCACTGCTGGAGAAGAGGATATAGAGCGTATACTGTATACTCCACTGCTGGAGAAGAGGATATAGAGCGTATACTGTATACTCCACTGCTGGAGAAGAGGATATAGAGGGTATACTGTATACTCCACTGCTGGAGAAGAGGATATAGAGGGTATACTGTATACTCCACTGCTGGAGAAGAGGATATAGAGCGTATACTGTATACTCCACTGCTGGAGAAGAGGATATAGAGCATATACTGTATACCCCACTGCTGGAGAAGAGGATATAGAGTGTATACTGTATACCCCACTGCTGGAGAAGAGGATATAGAGTGTATACTGTATACTCCACTGCTGGAGAAGAGGATATAGAGCGTATACTGTATACTCCACTGCTGGAGAAGAGGATATATAGTGTATACTGTATACTCCACTGCTGGAGAAGAGGATATAGAGCGTATACTGTATACTCCACTGCTGGAGAAGAGGATATAGAGTGTATACTGTATACTCCACTGCTGGAGAAGAGGATATAGACTGTATACTCCACTGCTGGAGAAGAGGATATAGAGCGTATACTGTATACTCCACTGCTGGAGAAGAGGATATATAGAGTGTATACTGTATACCCCACTGCTGGAGAAGAGGATATAGAGTGTATACTGTATACTCCACTGCTGGAGAAGAGGATATAGAGTGTATACTGTATTCTCCACTGCTGGAGAAGAGGATATAGAGCGTATACTGTATACTCCACTGCTGGAGAAGAGGACATAGAGTGTATATTGTATACTCCACTGCTGGAGAAGAGGATATAGAGCGTATACTGTATACTCCACTGCTGGAGAAGAGGATAGAGCGTATACTGTATACTCCACTGCTGGAGAAGAGGATATAGAGCATATACTGTATACTCCACTGCTGGAGAAGAGGATATAGAGTGTATACTGTATACTCCACTGCTGGAGAAGAGGATATAGACTGTATACTCCACTGCTGGAGAAGAGGATATATAGTGTATACTGTATACTCCACTGCTGGAGAAGAGGATATAGAGTGTATACTGTATACTCCACTGCTGGAGAAGAGGATATAGAGCGTATACTGTATACTCCACTGCTGGAGAAGAGGATATAGAGTGTATACTGTATACTCCACTGCTGGAGAAGAGGATATAGAGCGTATACTGTATACTCCACTGCTGGAGAAGAGGATAGAGCGTATACTGTATACTCCACTGCTGGAGAAGAGGATATAGAGCATATACTGTATACTCCACTGCTGGAGAAGAGGATATAGAGTGTATACTGTATACTCCACTGCTGGAGAAGAGGATATAGACTGTATACTCCACTGCTGGAGAAGAGGATATAGAGCGTATACTGTATACTCCACTGCTGGAGAAGAGGATATAGAGTGTATACTGTATACTCCACTGCTGGAGAAGAGGATATAGAGCGTATACTGTATACTCCACTGCTGGAGAAGATTAGGAGAAAGCTCCATGACATCAATCTATAGAGGATTTACAGAAATCTCCGCTTCATCTACCTGATGATCCACAGGGACATTCTGCTCTTCCTCTTTACAATCCTGGGAATATAGAGGACGGGGACATCTCTCTGGGGGATTTCTCTGACTGGATCCATCTATAGGAAATAAAGACAGTGACTGAATCCATTGTCTATATGTGATGATCACATGATCTCTTCTCTCCAATCAGGGAAGGTCTCCTCTTACCCAGTGGTGATGTGAGGGGCTGCTGATCCTCCATCATGACTATGTCTGCGTACAGATCCTTGTGTCCTTCTAAATACTCCCACTCCTCCATGGAGAAATAGACAGCGACATCCTGACACCTTATAGGAACCTGACACACATAATGATCCCGTCATCCTCCAGACACCTCCCTTATTGTATAATGTCCCAGCATTCCCAGCAGCGCTCACCTCTCCAGTCAGCAGCTCAGTGATCCTGGAGGTAAGTTCTAGGATCTTCTGCTCATGTATCAGTGAATGAGGTAGAGGCTCCTCGGGGGCGGGGCTCTGGCTCCTGCCCCACCCTCCTGACACACGGGGGGTCACACACTCACCAGACGACTTCTTCACTACTGTGTAATCCTGTGTATGGGGAGACACTGATCACTACAGACACTAAGAATCCGACACCTCCAGACATTTCCCTGTTTTATTATAGAGATAAGACGTCATGTGACCTCTCACCTCTCCAGACATTTCCCTGTTTTATTATAGAGATAAGACGCCATGTGACCTCTCACCTCTCCAGACATTTCCCTGTTTTATTATAGAGATAAGACGTCATGTGACCTCTCACCTCTCCAGACATTTCCCTGTTTTATTATAGAGATAAGACGTCATGTGACCTCTCACCTCTCCAGACATTTCCCTGTTTTATTATAGAGATAAGACGTCATGTGACCTCTCACCTCTCCAGACATTTCCCTGTTTTATTATAGAGATAAGACGTCATGTGACCTCTCACCTCTCCAGACATTTCCCTGTTTTATTATAGAGATAAGACGTCATGTGACCTCTCACCTCTCCAGACATTTCCCTGTTTTATTATAGAGATAAGACGTCATGTGACCTCTCACCTCTCCAGTTATCCAGTAGATTATCTCCAGGGTGAGGTCTAATATCCTCCCAGACATGTGGTTTCTGGCATCGTCCATCCTTGGTCGGTCATTGGTGATAAGGACCATTGTACTTCATAGGAAAACTTCAGCTGTGAGAGTCCTGGACCTGAGGGAAAACAATAAGGACTGAGCAGAATCATACAAGAGAGAACATTTTATGTGATGTGTTCTATGGTGTCGCGTGGGAATTATAAGGACTACATGTAGCATTTAATGAAGGTGTCATAGTATATACCCTATAATACACACTGGGGGACATGTATCAAAGATTTTACCCCTGTTTTGTGTGTATTTTTTTGCGCAAAATTTTGCGCAAGCCCTTTTTTTCCGCAATTTTTTTGCGCACGTTTTGGTAGAGCATGTCCTCCAGATGTGGCTGAATCAGGGTACCTTGGAGTGACATCTATAGTACACATGGATTTATTAACTGCGTACTTTTTTTTTTAAACCAAAAATTTTGCCGCAAGAGCTGTTTTTTTTTTGCGCAAATATAAGCCATCTTGGACTTAACGTAGCGAGATGCTCTAAATCATTGATTCTATTTTCCAAAGAGTGGATTGAGGAGATCACTATATTTACCCACAATTTATGAAGCTCATTGCGCTTGATTGATAAATTTAGCGCTTCTGCACATGATTTAGAATTCGGGAAAAGGGGTAAAATGCTTCTACCATACACAAATAATGATACATGTCCCCCACTGTATTTGGTAGAATACACTATATATCCACACAGATATCTACAGTTAGAGAAGCTGCAGAATTATCTCCTGAACCCTGAGAGCACTTGGGGGTGACACAGAGACTCAAAACAGTGCTGCCCCCTTCTGGCTGAGCTCCTATATTTTAACTGTGTGGTGTCGAATGGGGTAATGTGTAATTAACCTTATCGTGATGCCAGGGTGTGGTTGACCTATACACCACCCGAGGTAGACCAGCCTCACCAGTGCCAGGCACGGGGTAAATGATCACTCAGACACAAGGTTACAGATAACTGGAATACTTTACTGAGGTTGGGAAGATGGTACAATCCGTTACAGCTCAGATCAGCGTGAAGGAGATGCAGGGTGAAGGGAAGCTTATCTGCTTGCTGGGACTTATAGTTGATTGAGCTGTATATGACTGATTCAGCCCACGCTATACTTTAGAGATTTGGACTTGACTTACCGCAAGGCTTTGACTTTCACCTTGGTAATGGGGTTAACTGTGTGTGGTTGCTGGACTAGGCCTCAGGACTCCTGTCAGATCCACCTCACAGACTTCACTCCTCACCAAACACTGAACCCTGGCTACAGGATATAAGGGGACAATTTGGAGCTTTCCCATTGGCTGGATAAGTCACATGTTCACCTCTGCATACTCCACTCCACTGCTCAGCATTTGGAACAAACTGTTCCGGAACTGGAGCCGGCGTCGGCAGCTTGTGACGTCACAGGCCCCCCCCCCCCCTCTCATGACGTCATGCCCCGCCCCCTCAATGCAAGTCTATGAGAGGGGGCGTGACGGCCCCCTCTCTTAGACTTGCATTGAGGGGGCGGGGCGTGACGTCATGAGGGGGGGCATAATCAGACCCGGAGCGAACACGCTCCAGGGACTGATTACTAACGGGGTGCCGCGTGCATGATCACGGGGGTCCCTAGCTGCGGGACTCCCGCGATCAAGCATCTTATCCCCTTTCCTTTGGATAGGGGATAAGGTGTCTAAGCACCGGAGAACCCCTTTAAGGTTGTTCTTTTCTGTCTAAGTGCTCTCTGATGACACGTGTCTCGGGAACCGCCCAGTTTAGAAGAGGTTTGCTATGGGGATTTGCTTCTAAACTGGGCGTTTCCCGAGACACGTGTCATCAGAGAGCACTTAGACAGAAAAGAACAACCTTAACTTCAGAAGCTCATAAGTACTGAAAGGATTAAGATTTTTTAATAGAAGTAATTTACAAATCTGTTTAACTTTCTGGAGCCAGTTGATATATAAAAGTTTTTTCCTGGATAACCCCTTTAAATGTTTAAGTTGCCGACTGCTGCGCTTTAAATGAATGAGATGCCGGTGTGAGGTTGCAAAATTCCACCTCACACCGGTCCACGGCACTGGCAATGATTAAGTTGCGAGCCAGAAGCTGTCCGCTCCTCCTGCAAGCGCTAAATTCCGGGCTTTTAGTGCTTGCAGGGGGAGGTGACAGATTGCCGCAGCTCGCATCTCATTCATTTAAAGAGCCGGCGGCCGGCATCTCATTAATTTGAAGCGCTAACGGCTCACAGGAGGACGGGAAGAACATATGATTATTTCCCCGATGAGGGGACAGCCGCTGCGGCTGATAATTCATTCAGTCATTTGAAGGGCCCGACCGATATTGCGGTATAGAAAAAATTTATATCGTGCAGGAAAAACATACCGGTATTCAGTATGAAGCGGTTTATCGCCCAGCACTACTATATAGTATAGTTCAGGGTTTCCCAACCAGAGCGCCTACAGCTGTTGCAAAATTACAACCCCCAGCATGCCAGGACATGGCATTCTTGGAGTTGTAGTTTTGCAACAGCTGGAGGCGCTCTGGTTGGGAAACACCGATATACTATATGTCGCAACATTCCGGGAGTTGGAGGATTGGTTGGATAAATACCGGCAGGGTGGCCAAAATACAGTTTGGAGACCACAGCTCTAAAACTCCCTGAATTAGGAGGAGAGATAAATCCTGATTGGCTGGGAAGAGGAAAGGAAGGAAGAAAGGACTAAAAATCAAAAAGCACTACAAGTCCCACATACCTGGCCAAATGGTGTCATATCCGAGGAACTACAGGACCTTTGATGATGTCATAGTCATGTGATCAGACAGGAGATTAGATCAGTGGTGTTCAAGCTGTGGACCTCCAGCTGTGGCACAACTACAACCCCTAGCATGTCCGGACAGCCAACGGCTGTCCGGACATGCTGGGAGTTGTAGTTTTGCCACAGCTGGAAGTCCAGAGTTTGAACACCGCTGGACTAGATGCTGCAGCGAAAGGACCTTTAATCACATGACAGGAAGTGCAAAGCAGGGGACCTTTCACTACTTTATTCTGTGACATCATCAGAGGTCCTGTAGTCACTAGGATAGCACATTCCACAGATTGAACTGATCACATGACTGTGACATCATCATCATCAAAGGTCCTGTAGTCACCGGGATGGCACATCCCACAGATGGAACTGATCACATGACTGTGACATCCACAAAGGTCCTGAAGTCACTAGGTTAGCACAGCCCATAGATGGTACCAATCACATGACTGTGACATGATCAAAGGTCCTGTAATCACCAGGATAGCACATCCCACGGATGGAACTGATCACATGACTATGCCATCTTCAAAGGTCCTGTAGTCACTAGGATGGTACAGCCCATAGATGGTACCAATCACATGACTGTGACATGTTCAAAGGTCCTGTAGTCACCAGGATAGCACATCCCACTGATTGATCACATGACTGTGACATTATCAAAGGTCCTGTAGTCACTAGGATAGTACAGCCCATAGATGGTACTGATCATATGACTTTGACTTCATCATCATCATCATCATCATCATCATCAAAGGTCCTGTAGTCACTAGGATAGCACATCCCACTGATTGATCACATGACTGTGACATTATCAAAGGTCCTGTAGACATTTGGATTATACGGCTGCAGATCAGTTATTGGTCAGGTATGGGTGTCGTCTTGTTGGTGTCTTTTCTTTTAGCTGTGTTCATACTGCGGTTGTTTCACACGTATCTGTCAGCTTGCCAACATGTAATGTGGGGGAGAGTCATGTAGTGAGCTGACATATACTGTGGTGGAGAGTCATGTAGTGAGCTGACATATACTGTGGTGGAGAGTCATGTAGTGAGCTGACATGTACTGTGGTGGAGTCATGTAGTGAGCTGACATATACTGTGGTGGAGAGTCATGTAGTGAGCTGACATATACTTTGGTGGAGAGTCATGTAGTGAGCTGACATATACTGTGGTGGAGAGTCATGTAGTGAGCTGACATATACTGTGGTGGAGAGTCATGTAATGAGCTGACATATACTGTGGTGGAGAGTCATGTAGTGAGCTGACATATACTGTGGTGGAGTCATGTAATGAGCTAACATATACTGTGGTGGAGTCATGTAATGAGCTGACATATACTGTGGTGGAGAGTCATGTAGTGAACTGACATATACTGTGGTGGAGAGTCATGTAGTGAGCCGACATATACTGTGGTGGAGAGTCATCTAGTGAGCTGACATATACTGTGGTGGAGTCATGTAGTGAGCCGACCTGTACTGTGGTGGAGAGTCATGTAGTGAGCTGACATATACTGTGGTGGAGAGTCATGTAGTGAGCTGACATATACTGTGGTGGAGAGTCATGTAGTGAGCTGACATATACTGTGGTGGAGAGTCATGTAGTGAGCTGACATATACTGTGGTGGAGTCATGTAGTGAGCTGACATATACTGTGGTGGAGAGTCATGTAGTGAGCTGACATATACTGTGGTGGAGAGTCATGTAGTGAATTGACATATACTGTGGTGGAGAGTCATGTAGTGAGCTGACATATACTGTGGTGGAGTCATGTAGTGAGCCGACCTGTACTGTGGTGGAGAGTCATGTAGTGAGCTGACATATACTGTGGTGGAGTCATGTAGTGAGCTGACATATACTGTGGTGGAGAGTCATGTAGTGAGCTGACATATACTGTGGTGGAGGGTCATATAGTGAGCCGACATATACTGTGGTGGAGAGTCATGTAGTGAGCTGACATATACTGTGGTGGAGAGTCATGTAGTGAGCTTACATATACTGTGGTGGAGAGTCATGTAGTGAGCTGACATATACTGTGGTGGAGAGTCTTGTAGTGAGCTGACATATACTGTGGTGGAGAGTCATGTAGTGAGTTGACATATACTGTGGTGGAGAGTCATGTAGTGAGCTGACATATACTGTGGTGGAGAGTCATGTAGTGAGCTGACATATACTGTGGTGGAGAGTCATGTAGTGAGCTGACATATACTGTGGTGGAGAGTCATGTAGTGAGGTGAAATATACTGTGGTGGAGAGTCATGTAGTGAGCTGACATATACTGTGGTGGAGAGTCATGTAGTGAGCTGACATATACTGTGGTGGAGAGTCATGTAGTGAGCTGACATATACTGTGGTGGAGAGTCATGTAGTGAGGTGACATATACTGTGGTGGAGAGTCATGTAGTGAGCTGACATATACTGTGGTGGAGAGTCATGTAGTGAGCTGACATATACTGTGGTGGAGAGTCATGTAGTGAGCTGACATATACTGTGGTGGAGAGTCATGTAGTGAGCTGACATATACTGTGGTGGAGAGTCATGTAGTGAGGTGAAATATACTGTGGTGGAGAGTCATGTAGTGAGCTGACATATACTGTGGTGGAGAGTCATGTAGTGAGCTGACATATACTGTGGTGGATAGTCATGTAGTGAGCTGACATATACTGTGGTGGAGAGTCATCTAGTGAGCTGACATATACTGTGGTGGAGTCATGTAGTGAGGTGACATATACTGTGGTGGAGAGTCATGTAGTGAGCTGACATATACTGTGGTGGAGAGTCATGTAGTGAGCTGACGTATACTGTGGTGGAGAGTCATGTAGTGAGCTGACATATAATGTGGTGGAGTCATGTAGTGAGCTGACATATACTGTGGTGGAGAGTCATGTAGTGAGCTGACATATACTGTGGTGGAGAGTCATTTAGTGAGCTGACATGTACTGTGGTGGAGAGTCATGTAGTGAGCTGACATATACTGTGGTGGAGAGTCATGTAGTGAGCTGACATATACTGTGGTGGAGAGTCATGTAGTGAGGTGACATATACTGTGGTGGAGAGTCATGTAGTGAGCTGACATATACTGTGGTGGAGAGTCATGTAGTGAGCTGACATATACTGTGGTGGAGAGTCATGTAGTGAGCTGACATATACTGTGGTGGAGAGTCATGTAGTGAGCTGACATATACTGTGGTGGAGAGTCATGTAGTGAGGTGAAATATACTGTGGTGGAGAGTCATGTAGTGAGCTGACATATACTGTGGTGGAGAGTAATGTAGTGAGCTGACATATACTGTGGTGGATAGTCATGTAGTGAGCTGACATATACTGTGGTGGAGAGTCATCTAGTGAGCTGACATATACTGTGGTGACATGAGCTGACATATACTGTGGTGGAGTCATGTAGTTAGGTGACATATACTGTGGTGGAGAGTCATGTAGTGAGCTTACATATACTGTGGTGGAGAGTCATGTAGTGAGGTGACATATACTGTGGTGGAGAGTCATGTAGTGAGCTGACATATACTGTGGTGGAGAGTCATGTAGTGAGCTGACATACTGTGGTGGAGTCATGTAGTGAGCTGACATATACTGTGGTGGAGAGTCATGTAGTGAGCTGACATATACTGTGGTGGAGTCATGTAGTGAGGTGACATATACTGTGGTGGAGAGTCATGTAGTGAAGTGACATATACTGTGGTGGAGAGTCATGTAGTGAGCCGACATGTACTGTGGTGGAGAGTCATGTAGTGAGCTGACATATACTGTGGTGGAGAGTCATGTAGTGAGCTGACATATACTGTGGTGGAGAGTCATGTAGTGAGCTGACATATACTGTGGTGGAGAGTCATGTAGTGAGCTGACATATATATACTGTGGTAGAGAGTCATGTAGTGAGCCGACATATACTGTGGTGGAGAGTCATGTAGTGAGCCGACATGTACTGTGGTGGAGAGTGATGTAGTGAGCTGACATGTACTGTGGTGGAGAGTCATGTAGTGTGGTAACATATACTGTGGTAGAGAGTCATGTAGTGAGCTGACATATACTGTGGTGGAGTCATGTAGTGAGCTGACATATACTGTGGTGGAGTCATGTAGTGAGCTGACATATACTGTGGTGGAGAGTCATGTAGTGAGCTGACATGTACTGTGGTGGAGAGTCATGTAGTGAGCTGACATGTACTGTGGTGGAGAGTCATGTAGTGAGCTGACATGTACTGTGGTGGAGAGTCATGTAGTGAGCTGACATGTACTGTGGTGGAGAGTCATGTAGTGAGCTGACATGTACTGTGGGGGAGAGTCATGTAGTGAGCTCACATATACTGTGGGGGAGAGTCATGTAGTGAGCTGACATATTCTGTGGTGGATAGTCATGTAGTGAGCTGACATATACTGTGGTGGAGAGTCATGTAGTGAGGTGACATATACTGTGGTGGAGGGTCATGTAGTGAGCTGACATATACTGTGGTGGAGGGTCATGTAGTGAGCTGACATATACTGTGGTGGAGAGTCATGTAGTGAGCTGACATGTACTGTGGTGGTGAGTCATGTAGTGAGCCGACATATACTGTGATGGAGAGTCATGTAGTGAGCTGACACATACTGTGGTGGAAAGTCATGTAGTGAGCTGACACATACTGTGGTGGAGAGTCATGTAGTGAGCTGACATATACTGTGGTGGAGAGTCATGTAGTGAGCTGACATATACTGTGGTGGACAGTCATGTAGTGAGCTGACATATACTGTGGTGGAGAGTCATGTAGTGAGCTGACATATACTCTGGTGGAGAGTCATGTAGTGAGCTGACATATACTGTGGTGGAGAGTCATGTAGTGAGCTGACATATACTGTGGTGGAGAGTCATGTAGTGAGCTGACATGTACTGTGGTGGAGAGTCATGTAGTGAGCTGACATATACTGTGGTGGAGAGTCATGTAGTGAGCTGACATATACTGTGGTGGAGAGTCATGTAGTGAACTGACATATACTGTGGTGGAGAGTCATGTAGTGAGCTGACATATACTGTGGTGGAGTCATGTAGTTAGGTGACATATACTGTGGTGGAGAGTCATGTAGTGAGCTGACATATACTGTGGTGGAGAGTCATGTAGTGAGGTGACATATACTCTGGTGGAGTCATGTAATGAGCTGACATATACTGTGGTGGAGTCATGTAATGAGCTGACATATACTGTGGTGGAGAGTCATGTAGTGAACTGACATATACTGTGGTGGAGAGTCATGTAGTGAGCCGACATATACTGTGGTGGAGAGTCATCTAGTGAGCTGACATATACTGTGGTGGAGTCATGTAGTGAGCCGACCTGTACTGTGGTGGAGAGTCATGTAGTGAGCTGACATATACTGTGGTGGAGAGTCATGTAGTGAGCTGACATATACTGTGGTGGAGAGTCATGTAGTGAGCTGACATATACTGTGGTGGAGAGTCATGTAGTGAGCTGACATATACTGTGGTGGAGAGTCATGTAGTGAGCTGACATATACTGTGGTGGAGAGTCATGTAGTGAGCTGACATATACTGTGGTGGAGAGTCATGTAGTGAACTGACATATACTGTGGTGGAGAGTCATGTAGTGAGCCGACATATACTGTGGTGGAGAGTCATCTAGTGAGCTGACATATACTGTGGTGGAGTCATGTAGTGAGCCGACCTGTACTGTGGTGGAGAGTCATGTAGTGAGGTGACATATACTGTGGTGGAGAGTCATGTAGTGAGCTGACATATACTGTGGTGGAGAGTCATGTAGTGAGCTGACATATACTGTGGTGGAGAGTCATGTAGTGAGCTGACATATAATGTGGTGGAGTCATGTAGTGAGCTGGCATATACTGTGGTGGAGAGTCATGTAGTGAGCTGACATATACTGTGGTGGAGAGTCATGTAGTGAGCTGACATGTACTGTGGTGGAGAGTCATGTAGTGAGCTGACATATACTGTGGTGGAGAGTCATGTAGTGAGCTGACATATACTGTGGTGGAGAGTCATGTAGTGAGGTGACATATACTGTGGTGGAGAGTCATGTAGTGAGCTGACATATACTGTGGTGGAGAGTCATGTAGTGAGCTGACATATACTGTGGTGGAGAGTCATGTAGTGAGCTGACATATACTGTGGTGGAGAGTCATGTAGTGAGCTGACATATACTGTGGTGGAGAGTCATGTAGTGAGGTGAAATATACTGTGGTGGAGAGTCATGTAGTGAGCTGACATATACTGTGGTGGCGAGTCATGTAGTGAGCTGACATATACTGTGGTGGATAGTCATGTAGTGAACTGACATATACTGTGGTGGAGAGTCATCTAGTGAGCTGACATATACTGTGGTGGAGTCATGTAGTGAGCTGACATATACTGTGGTGGAGAGTCATGTAGTGAACTGACATATACTGTGGTGGAGAGTCATCTAGTGAGCTGACATATACTGTGGTGGAGTCATGTAGTGAGCTGACAAATACTGTGGTGGAGAGTCATGTAGTGAGCTGACATATACTGTGGTGGAGAGTCATGTAGTGAGCTGACATATACTGTACTGGAGAGTCATGTAGTGAGCTGACATATACTGTACTGGAGAGTCATGTAGTGAGCTGACATATACTGTGGTGGAGTCATGTAGTTAGCTGACATATACTGTGGTGGAGAGTCATGTAGTGAGGTGACATATACTGTGGTGGAGAGTCATGTAGTGAGCCGACATATACTGTGGTGGAGAGTCATGTAGTGAGCTGACATATACTGTGGTGGAGAGTCATGTAGTGAGCTGACATATACTGTGGTGGAGAGTCATGTAGTGAGCTGACATATACTGTGGTGGAGAGTCATGTAGTGAGCTGACATATACTCTGGTGGAGAGTCATGTAGTGAGGTGACATATACTGTGGTGGAGAGTCATGTAGTGAGCTGACATATACTGTGGTGGAGAGTCATGTAGTGAGCTGACATATACTGTGGTGGAGAGTCATGTAGTGAGCTGACATGTACTGTGTTTTAGATTCATGTAGTGAGCTGACATGTACTGTGGTGGAGAGTCATGTAGTGAGCTGACATGTACTGTGGTGGAGAGTCATGTAGTGAGCTGACATGTACTGTGGTGGGGAGTCATGTAGTGAGCTGACATATACTGTGGTGGAGAGTCATGTAGTGAGCTGACATATACTGTGGTGGAGAGTCATGTAGTGAGCCGACATGTACTGTGGTGGAGAGTCATGTAGTGAGCTGACATATACTGTGGTGGAGTCATGTAGTTAGGTGACATATACTGTGGTGGAGAGTCATGTAGTGAGCTTACATATACTGTGGTGGAGAGTCATGTAGTGAGGTGACATATACTGTGGTGGAGAGTGATGTAGTGAGCTGACATATACTGTGGTGGAGAGTCATGTAGTGAGCTGACATACTGTGGTGGAGTCATGTAGTGAGCTGACATATACTGTGGTGGAGAGTCATGTAGTGAGGTGTCATATACTGTGGTGGAGAGTCATGTAGTGAGCTGACATATACTGTGGTGGAGAGTCATGTAGTGAGCCGACATATACTGTGGTGGAGAGTCATGTAGTGAGCCGACATATACTGTGGTGGAGAGTCATCTAGTGAGCCGACATATACTGTGGTGGAGAGTCATGTAGTGAGCTGACATATACTGTGGTGGAGAGTCATGTAGTGAGCAGACATATACTGTGGTGGAGAGTCATGTAGTGAGCCGACATATACTGTGGTGGAGAGTCATGTAGTGAGCTGACATATACTGTGGTGGAGAGTCATGTAGTGAGCTGACATATACTGTGGTGGATAGTCATGTAGTGAGCTGACATATACTGTGGTGGAGAGTCATCTAGTGAGCTGACATATACTGTGGTGGAGAGTCATCTAGTGAGCTGACATATGCTGTGGTGGAGAGTCATGTAGTGAGCTGACATATACTGTGGTGGAGAGTCATGTAGTGAGGTGAAATATACTGTGGTGGAGAGTCATGTAGTGAGCTGACATATACTGTGGTGGAGAGTCATGTAGTGAGCTGACATATACTGTGGTGGAGAGTCATGTAGTGAGCTGACATATACTGTGGTGGAGAGTCATGTAGTGAGCTGACATATACTGTGGTGGAGAGTCATGTAGTGAGCTGACATATACTGTGGGGGAGAGTCATCTAGTGAGCTGACATATACTGTGGTGGAGAGTCATGTAGTGAGCTGACATGTACTGTGGTGGAGAGTCATGTAGTGAGCTGACATGTACTGTAGTGGAGAGTCATGTAGTGAGCTGACATATACTGTGGTGGAGAGTCATGTAGTGAGGTGACATATACTGTGGTGGAGTCATGTAGTGAGCTGACATATACTGTGGTGGAGAGTCATGTAGTGAGGTGACATATACTGTGGTGGAGAGTCATGTAGTGAGGTGACATATACTGTGGTGGAGAGTCATGTAGTGAGGTGACATATACTGTGGTGGAGAGTCATGTAGTGAGCTGACATATACTGTGGTGGAGTTATGTAGTGAGCTGACATATACTGTGGTGGAGAGTAGTGTAGTGAGCTGACATATACTGTGGTGGAGAGTCATGTAGTGAGCTGACATGTACTGTGGTGGAGAGTCTTGTAGTGAGCTGACATGTACTGTGGTGGAGAGTCATGTAGTGAGCTGACATGTACTGTGGTGGGGAGTCATGTAGTGAGCTGACATATACTGTGGTGGAGAGTCATGTAGTGAGCTGACATATACTGTGGTGGAGAGTCATGTAGTGAGCTGACATATACTGTGGTGGAGTCATGTAGTTAGGTGACATATACTGTGGTGGAGAGTCATGTAGTGAGCTTACATATACTGTGGTGGAGAGTCATGTAGTGAGGTGACATATACTGTGGTGGAGAGTGATGTAGTGAGCTGACATATACTGTGGTGGAGAGTCATGTAGTGAGCTGACATACTGTGGTGGAGTCATGTAGTGAGCTGACATATACTGTGGTGGAGAGTCATGTAGTGAGGTGTCATATACTGTGGTGGAGAGTCATGTAGTGAGCTGACATATACTGTGGTGGAGAGTCATGTAGTGAGCCGACATATACTGTGGTGGAGAGTCATGTAGTGAGCCGACATATACTGTGGTGGAGAGTCATGTAGTGAGCCGACATATACTGTGGTGGAGAGTCATCTAGTGAGCCGACATATACTGTGGTGGAGAGTCATGTAGTGAGCTGACATATACTGTGGTGGAGAGTCATGTAGTGAGCAGACATATACTGTGGTGGAGAGTCATGTAGTGAGCCGACATATACTGTGGTGGATAGTCATGTAGTGAGCTGACATATACTGTGGTGGATAGTCATGTAGTGAGCTGACATATACTGTGGTGGAGAGTCATCTAGTGAGCTGACATATACTGTGGTGGAGAGTCATCTAGTGAGCTGACATATGCTGTGGTGGAGAGTCATGTAGTGAGCTGACATATACTGTGGTGGAGAGTCATGTAGTGAGGTGAAATATACTGTGGTGGAGAGTCATGTAGTGAGCTGACATATACTGTGGTGGAGAGTCATGTAGTGAGCTGACATATACTGTGGTGGAGAGTCATGTAGTGAGCTGACATATACTGTGGTGGAGAGTCATGTAGTGAGCTGACATATACTGTGGTGGAGAGTCATGTAGTGAGCTGACATATACTGTGGGGGAGAGTCATCTAGTGAGCTGACATATACTGTGGTGGAGAGTCATGTAGTGAGCTGACATGTACTGTGGTGGAGAGTCATGTAGTGAGCTGACATGTACTGTAGTGGAGAGTCATGTAGTGAGCTGACATGTACTGTGGTGGAGTCATGTAGTGAGGTGACATATACTGTGGTGGAGAGTCATGTAGTGAGATGACATATACTGTGGTGGAGAGTCATGTAGTGAGGTGACATATACTGTGGTGGAGAGTCATGTAGTGAGCTGACATATACTGTGGTGGAGTTAGGTAGTGAGCTGACATATACTGTGGTGGAGAGTAGTGTAGTGAGCTGACATATACTGTGGTGGAGAGTCATGTAGTGAGCTGACATATACTGTGGTGGAGAGTCATGTAGTGAGCTGACATATACTGTGGTGGAGAGTCATGTAGTGAGCTGACATATACTGTGGTGGAGAGTCATGTAGTGAGCTGACATATACTCTGGTGGAGAGTCATGTAGTGAGCTGACATATACTGTGGTGGAGAGTCATGTAGTGAGCTGACATATACTGTGGTGGAGAGTCATGTAGTGAGCTGACATATACTGTGGTGGAGTCATGTAGTGAGCTGACATATACTGTGGTGGAGAGTCATGTAGTGAGCTGACATATACTGTGGTGGAGAGTCATGTAGTGAGCCGACTTATACTGTGGTGGAGAGTCATGTAGTGAGCCGACATATACTGTGGTGGAGAGTCATATAATGAGCTGACTTATACTGTGGTGGAGTCATGTAGTGAGCCGGCATATACTGTGGTGGAGAGTCATCTAGTGAGCTGACTTATACTGTGGTGGAGTCATGTAGTGAGGTGACATATACTGTGGTGGAGTCATGTAGTGAGCTGACATATACTGTGGTGGAGAGTCATGTAGTGAGCTGACATATACTGTGGTGGAGAGTCATGTAGTGAGGTGACATATACTGTGGTGGAGAGTCATGTAGTGAGGTGACATATACTGTGGTGGAGAGTCATGTAGTGAGGTGACATATACTGTGGTGGAGTCATGTAGTGAGCTGACATATACTGTGGTGGAGAGTCATGTAGTGAGCTGACATATACTGTGGTGGAGAGTCATGTAGTGAGCTGACATATACTGTGGTGGAGAGTCATGTAGTGAGCTGACATATACTGTGGTGGAGTCATGTAGTCACCTGACCTGTGATCGACCGGAATTGCCTCACTGCTTATACAAACCGACATGTACCATGCACTAGTTGTATGACAAGGGGGCGCATAGCGCTTGAAACGCGTTACTTGTTCCTTCCTTGTCCTATGGATTAAACTTGATTTTACCTGCATTGAGCTGGATCCGTCCTTCCTTGTTTTTTCACTCTAGTGGTAGCATGAGACGGAGTCTACAACCCACACAAGTGGCTCAGGTAGTGCAGCTCATCCAGGATGGCACATCAATGCGAGCTGTGGCAAGAAGGTTTGCTGTGTCTGTCAGCGTAGTGTCCAGAGCATGGAGGCGCTACCAGGAGACAGGCCAGTACATCAGGAGACGTGGAGGGGGCCGTAGGAGGGCAACAACCCAGCAGCAGGACCGCTACCTCCACCTTTGTGCAAGGAGGAGCAGAGGGAGCACTGCCAGAGCCCTGCAAAATGACCTCCAGCAGGACACAAATGTGCAGGTGTCCACTCAAACGGTCAGAAACAGGCTCCATGAGGGAGGTATGAGGGCCCGACGTCCACAGGTGGGGGTTGTGCTTACAGCCCAACACCGTGCAGGACGTTTGGCATTTGCCAGAGAACATCAAGATTGTCAAATTCGCCACTGACACCCTTTGCTCTTCACAGATGAAAGCAGGTTCACACTAAGCACATGTGACAGACGTGACAGAGTCTGGAGACGCTGTGGAGAATGTTCTGCTGCCTGCAACATCCTCCAGCATGACCGGTTTGGCGGTGGGTCAGTACTGGTGTGGGGTGGCATTTCTTTGGGGGGGCCGCACAGCCCTCCATGTGCTTGCCAGAGGTAGCCTGACTGCCATTAGGTACCTAGATGAGATCCTCAGACCCCTTGTGACACCATATGCTGGTGCGGTTGGCCCCAAGTTCCTCCTAATACAAGACAATGCTAGACCTCATGTGGCTGGAGTGTGTCAGCAGTTCCTGCAAGAGGAAGGCATTGATGCTATGGACTGGCCGCCCGTTCCCCTGAATCCGATTGAGCACATCTGGGACGTCTCGCTCCATCCACCACAGACTGTCCAGGAGTTGGCGGATGCTTTAGTCCAGGTCTGGGAGGACATCCCTCAGGAGACCATCCTCCACCTCATCAGGAGCATGCCCAGGCATTGTAGGGAGGTCATACGGGCATGTGGAGGCCACACACACTACTGAGCCTCATTGGGACTTGTATTAAGGACATTACATAAAGTTGGATCAGCCTGTAGTGGGGTTTTCCACTGTGATTTTGAGGGTGACTCCATATCCAGACCTCCAGGGGGTGAGGATTTCCATTGATAATTTTTGTGTGATTTTGTTGTCAGCGCATTCAACTATGTAAAGAGGAAAGTATTTCATACGATTAGTTCATTCATTCAGACCTAGGATGTGTTACCTTATTGTCCCCTTTAGTTTTTGAGCAGTGTATTTGGTTAAAATAATGTATACTAGCAGAAAGCTGTCCGAATATAGTCACTGGGTGACTACATTCAGGCCATTGAGAATCAGGCCACATAGAGAGTCTCTGCTGTGCTAGTGGCGCCCCCTTCTGCTCAAAAGGAATAGGAGGTGAATCCTGCTCCTCTCAAATGTAAGGGAGACCCATTTTCCCTACATGTCAGGTGGCCAGGAGATTGGGAAATTATTCGGCAGATATAAAAAGTTTATGGTTCTTAGAATGTGAAGAGAGAACACAAAGGCCAAATATTAAAATTTGGTGGCGTTGGAAAGGTGTTAAAGTTCTTTATCTAATAATAAAACAAAACAGCAGAAACACTGAGAGGTATACACGTGTTCTTCCATATGTGATTCTGCTCAGTCCTTATTGTTTCCCTCAGGTCCAGGACTCTCAGAGCTGAAGTTTTCCTATGAAGTACAATGGTCCTTATCACCAATGACCGACCAAGGATGGACGATGCCAGAAACCACATGTCTGGGAGGATATTAGACCTCACCTTGGAGATAATCTACTGGATAACTGGAGAGGTGAGAGGTCACATGACGTCTTATCTCTATAATAAAACAGGGAAATGTCTGGAGAGGTGAGAGGTCACATGACGTCTTATCTCTATAATAAAACAGGGAAATGTCTGGAGAGGTGAGAGGTCACATGACGTCTTATCTCTATAATAAAACAGGGAAATGTCTGGAGAGGTGTCGGATTCTTAGAGTGTCTGTAGTGATCAGTGTCTCCTCATACACAGGATTACACAGTAGTGAAGAAGTCGTCTGGTGAGTGTGTGACCCCCCGTGTGTCAGGAGGGCGGGGCAGGAGCCAGAGCCCCACCCCCGAGGAGCCTCCACCTCATTCACTGATACATGAGCAGAAGATCCTAGAACTTACCTCCAGGATCACTGAGCTGCTGACTGGAGAGGTGAGCGCTGCTGGGAATGCTGGGACATTATACAATAAGGGAGGTGTCTGGAGGATGACGGGATCATTGTGTGTGTCAGGTTCCTATAAGGTGTCAGGATGTCGCTGTCTATTTCTCCATGGAGGAGTGGGAGTATTTAGAAGGACACAAGGATCTGTACGCAGACATAGTCATGATGGAGGATCAGCAGCCCCTCACATCACCACTGGGTAAGAGGAGACCTTCCCTGATTGGAGAGAAGAGATCATGTGATCATCACATATAGACAATGGATTCAGTCACTGTCTTTATTTCCTATAGATGGATCCAGTCAGAGAAATCCCCCAGAGAGATGTCCCCGTCCTCTATATTCCCAGGATTGTAAAGAGGAAGAGCAGAATGTCCCTGTGGATCATCAGGTAGATGAAGCGGAGATTTCTGTAAATCCTCTATAGATTGATGTCATGGAGCTTTCTCCTAATCTTCTCCAGCAGTGGAGTATACAGTATACACTCTATATCCTCTTCCCCAGCAGTGGAGTATACAGTATACGCTCTATATCCTCTTCTCCAGCAGTGGAGTATACGGTATACGCTCTATATCCTCTTCTCCAGCAGTGGAGTATACAGTATACACTCTATATCCTCTTCTCCAGCAGTGGAGTATACAGTATACACTCTATATCCTCTTCTCCAGCAGTGCAGTATACAGTATACGCTCTCTATATCCTCTTCTCCAGCAGTGGAGTATACAGTATACGCTCTATATCCTCTTCCCCAGCAGTGGAGTATACAGTATACGCTCTATATCCTCTTCTCCAGCAGTGGAGTATACAGTATACGCTCTATATCCTCTTCTCCAGCAGTGGAGTATACAGTATACGCTCTATATCCTCTTCTCCAGCAGTGGAGTATACAGTATACACTCTATATCCTCTTCTCCAGCAGTGGAGTATACAGTATACGCTCTATATCCTCTTCTGCAGCAGTGGAGTATACAGTATACAGTCTATATCCTCTTCTCCAGCAGTGGAGTATACAGTATACGCTCTATATCCTCTTCTCCAGCAGTGGAGTATACAGTATACACTCTATATCCTCTTCTCCAGCAGTGGAGTATACAGTATACGCTCTATATCCTCTTCTGCAGCAGTGGAGTATACAGTATACGCTCTATATCCTCTTCTCCAGCAGTGGAGTATACAGTATACACTCTATATCCTCTTCTCCAGCAGTGGAGTATACAGTATGCGCTCTATATCCTCTTCTCCAGCAGTGGAGTATACAGTATACACTCTATATCCTCTTCTCCAGCAGTGGAGTATACAGTATACGCTCTATATCCTCTTCTCCAGCAGTGGAGTATACAGTATACACTCTCTATATCCTCTTCTCCAGCAGTGGAGTATACAGTATACACTCTCTATATCCTCTTCCCCAGCAGTGGAGTATACAGTATACGCTCTATATCCTCTTCTCCAGCAGTGGAGTATACAGTATACACTCTATATCCTCTTCTCCAGCAGTGGAGTATACAGTATACGCTCTATATCCTCTTCTCCAGCAGTGGAGTTTACAGTATACACTCTATATCCTCTTCTCCAGCAGTGGAGTATACAGTACACCCTCTATATCCTCTTCTCCAGCAGTGAAGTATACAGTATACGCTCTATATCCTCTTCTCCAGCAGTGGAGTATACAGTATACAGTCTATATCCTCTTCTCCAGCAGTGGAGTATACAGTATACACTCTATATCCTCTTCTCCAGCAGTGGAGTATACAGTATACGCTCTATATCCTCTTCTCCAGCAGTGGAGTATACAGTATACGCTCTATATCCTCTTCTCCAGCAGTGGAGTATACAGTATACCCTCTATATCCTCTTCTCCAGCAGTGGAGTATACAGTATACGCTCTATATCCTCTTCTCCAGCAGTGGAGTATACAGTATACGCTCTATATCCTCTTCTCCAGCAGTGGAGTATACAGTATACGCTCTATATCCTCTTCTCCAGCAGTGGAGTATACAGTATACAGTCTATATCCTCTTCTCCAGCAGTGGAGTATACAGTATACGCTCTATGTCCTCTTCTCCAGCAGTGGAGTATACAGTATACGCTCTATATCCTCTTCTCCAGCAGTGGAGTATACAGTATACGCTCTATATCCTCTTCTCCAGCAGTGGAGTATACAGTATACACTCTATATCCTCTTCTCCAGCAGTGGGGTATACAGTATACAGTGTATATCCTCTTCTCCAGCAGTGGAGTATACAGTATACGCTCTATATCCTCTTCTCCAGCAGTGGAGTATACAGTATACAGTCTATATACTCTTCTCCAGCAGTGGAGTATACGCTCTATATCCTCTTCTCCAGCAGTGGAGTATACAGTATACACTCTATATCCTCTTCTCCAGCAGTGGGGTATACAGTATACAGTGTATATCCTCTTCTCCAGCAGTGGAGTATACAGTATACGCTCTATATCCTCTTCTCCAGCAGTGGAGTATACAGTATACGCTCTATGTCCTCTTCTCCAGCAGTGGAGTATACAGTATATGCTCTATATCCTCTTCTCCAGCAGTGCAGTATACAGTATACGCTCTATATCCTCTTCTCCAGCAGTGGAGTATACAGTATACGCTCTATATCCTCTTCTCCAGCAGTGGAGTATACAGTATACGCTCTATATCCTCTTCTCCAGCAGTGGAGTATACAGTATACATTACAGAGCGGGGAGAAGAGGGAGAGGCAGAGTGAGGGGAGGAATATTGATGATCTGGGCGGCGCTGCGGCCGCCGCCGGTGACATCAGAGTGCCAGTTAACGCCGCCTGTGCCAGTTAGCACTTAATTAGCATATAGGGAAAAACGAAGATATTGGTCGAACGGCCGGGCGGATGTGGGCACAGTAGGCATCAAACTGATCAGTGTCCCTATCGGTCAGTACCGCTGGTTAGTGCCGGGGGGGAGCAAGCTGCCAGTTTTCCTTTAACCATTTCTTAAGAATTTGTTTTATTTAAAATTTTACTTTGTATTTTTATAAAATAATTCTAAAATCTTGCAGTTTTCATTTTCACCACTAGGCCTAAAACTAAGCTGAGACTTCTTGTCCTGTCTGTATTGATAAAGAGGAGGCAATACACTGATAGGGGACACCAGTAAATAAGGAAGACAAGAGGAGCTCAGTCTCCCCCTCCCCTGTAGAATGATCTCTGCACAGGTCACAGAGCAGCTCACAAGCCTACCCAATACAAAGAGTAGAGTCTGAAGATGTGCATAGTGTCTATATCCATGGGCCTTGCTGTAAAGCTTGAGCTTAGTTAACCAGTTAAGGACTGAGGGCGTACCTGTACGTCCTGAGACCCGTTACCGGGGGTTTAAAGCATTCTCACAAGTGGAGAACACTTCAAACCCCATGGGTTCCGATTGCTATCAGCAGTCAGGACCCAGGGTTAATGCCAGGCACCGCCTATTGGGCCGATGCCCGGCATTAACCCTTTAGATGCCGCTATCAAAGTTGATCATGGCGTCTAAAGTGAAAGTAAAACTATCCTAGCAGCTCAGTGGAGCTGATCGGGACAATAGCGACAGAATCGCGATGTCCCGATCAGCTTATGATGACAGGATGGTCCTCACCTGCCTCCTCGTCGTCTGATCGGCGATCTACTGCTCCAAGCAGGCTGGAGCAGCAGAGTGCCGATAACACTGATCAATGCTATGCTATGGCACAGAACAGTGTATGCAATCAGATGATTACGTGGTATAGCCCCCTGTGCGCGCATAAATGTCCAAACTATTAAAATATAAGGTTAGCTAAACCGCATGGTCGATGGCGTACACAAAAAAAAAAAAAAAATAGCAAAATTCCCAAATTTTGGTCACTTCATATATTCTAAAAATATTAATAAAAGCGATCAAAAAGTCCCATCAAAACATAAATGGTACCGATAAAAACTACAGACCACGGCGCAAAAAATTTAAATGGGTCAGAGGATGACCATTTCAAACATACAAATTTTGGTGCATGTAGTTATAATTTTTTTTTAATGTAGTAAAATAAATAAAACCTACATAAATTGGGTATCACTGTAACCGTATGGACCTACAGAATAAAGATAAGGTGTCATTTTTTACCGCAGATTATGTTATAAAGTAAGTAATTGTCATTACAAAGTAGAATTGGTGACACAAAAAACAAACCCTTAAATGGGTCTGTAGGTGCAAAATTGAACGCGTTAGGATTTTTAGAAGGTGAGGAGGAAGAAACGAAAGTGCAAAAACGAAAATAGTTTTGAGTCCTTAAAGGGTAGCTCTCACCATCCTATTTTTTCTTTTTTCTGTCCCTGCCTATTACCCATCTATCCCTAACCCCCTCCCTGCTTTTAAATTTTTTTTTTACATATTAAAAATGCCTTTTTGTCTGCCTGGTAGTGTGCTCGCTACCAGGCAGACTTCCCCACCACGTCACTGATGCCTGCTGGGGCCGACACTTCCGCCCTTAGTTCACCTATACAGGGTGCCTCCAGCTGTTTCCCCACTGCAACTCCCAGCTTGCCCTGACATCTATTGGCTGTCAGGGCATGCTGGGAGTTGTAGTTGGGAAACAACTGGAGGCACCCTGTGTAGGTGAACACTGGATCTGTGATGGCCGCACATACCGCTCCCCGCCGCGCAGCCCGCAACCCCCGAACCCCCCCCCCACCCGGCCCCGTCGCGCCGCCCAACTCACTCCCCCTCCCCCTTAGTTCACCCATTCACTGAACCCCCCCCCCGGACCTGCCGCTCCGCTCAACCCACTCCCCCTCCCCACCCCCTTTAGTTCACCTATTCAGTGTCCCTCCGGCTGTTTCCCCACTACAACTCCCAGCTTGCCCTGACATCTATTGGGAGTTGGGAGTTGTAGTGGGGAAACTGGAGGAATACTGTATAGGTGAACACGCAACCCCCCCTCCCCCCGGCATAATACTTTACCTTGTCCCCGGGAGCCTGCACGCATCCACTTCCTGGAAAGCGCTCGCTCCCGCCTGTCTGATTGACAGGCGGGAGTGAGCACCACAGTGACTGAATTTCGACTCGTTGCCAGTCTTCAATGAGTCGAAATTCTGTAGTGACGTCACTGCAGAATGCATTCGGCCACTAGGAGGGCGACCCCTAGTGGCCGAATTTAAAAGTGATTTTAAACTGGTTTAAAATCACTTTTTTAAATTAAAGTATATTAGAGATATGTTGTAGTACTTAAGTACTACAACATATCAATTTTTTTTATTTCATGACAGTGGCCATTTAAGGTGAAAATGGGTTAAGAGTCCTTAACCTCTTTAGGACATAGGACGTTCTGGAACATCCCCGCTACCTGGGCTTTAATGCCCAAGGACGTTAGAGAACGTCCTGTTGTATTTCCGGTCTCTGCCGCACGCTGGGCAGAGATCGGAATGGCATGCCTGCTTAAATCTTTCAGCAGGCATGCCGTGCAAATGCCGAGGGGGGTCCCGGGACCCCCGCATGTCGGCGATCGCAGAAAATGGCATGTCAATTCAGACATGCGATTTTCTCCTATTTCGGGCTGATCGGGTCTCTGGTGACCCGATCACCTTGAAAATAGGGATGATCGGAGCTGTGAGTGACAGGCCCACATCCTGCAGGGTAGGAGTGAGGTCGCAATGCTGCGATCTCCTCCCATCCCCTGCCATTGGTCAGAACTGATTCTGACCAATGGCAGAGCAGGACGGTGGGTTGCCATGGAAACCCCCCGTTCTGCCCACCCCTGGATGTCAGGCAGAACGGGGGGAGGACATGGAGGCCGGTACCTGTAGGAGAAGACTCGTGGGGCCCGACAATCATCGCAGATATTCACCGGATATCCCGGCTCAGGTAGGGAGTCGACGGTGGGGGGGAGAAATGAAACTGAAAGTAAAGTGATTTTTACTGTGGCAACCACTAGGAAGACCAAACTGCAACTCCCAGCATGCCCAGACATCCAAAGGCTGTCTGGGCATGCTGGGAGTTGTAGTTTTGCAACATCTGGAGGGTCACAGTTTGGGGACCACTGTTACAGTGGTGCCCAAACTGTAGCCCTCCAGATGTTGCCAAACTACAACTCTCAGCATATCTAGACTGCCCAGGCATGCTGGGAGTTGTAGTTCTGTAACATCTGTCCCTTCAGATTTAGCAATTTTCATGAAATGTTTGAAAATTGCTGCTCTACTTTGAAGCCCTCAAATTTTTTTCCAAAAGTTAAAATATGTCCATTTTCTGATGCCAACATAAAGCGGACATATTGTATTTGTGAATAAAAATAACATTTATTTGGAATATCCCTTTTCCTTACAAGCAGAGAGCTTCAAAGTTAGAAAAATTTTAAATTTTCAAAATTTTCATGAAATTTTGGAATTTTTCACAAAAAAAAAAGGATGCAAGTAACGCCGAAAATTTACCACCAATATAAAGTAGAATATGTCACGAAAAAACTGTCTCCGAATCAGAATATTCGGTAAAAGCATCTTAGAGTTATTAATGCTTAAAGTGACGGTGGTCAGATGTGCTAAAAACGCTCTGGTCCTAAGGTGTAAAATGGCCTGGTCCTTAAGGGGTTAAGGGGTTAAAGATGGCCGCCCCCATAATATTGTACTGAAAATTAAAAACAAAAAAACAAACATGTTTCAGTATTATTATTTTTATAAATCACTAAAAAGGTTTGTTATTTGTAGGGGCCACTCAAAGTAAAGGGGCAATTGAGCCGAAGCTACACGCTGTATTATTATTATTATTTTTTTTTAATCCTCATCCTAAATTTTTGCTACCACAATTCCTTTTCCCTCATGTCTTTATTGTGCGATTCTTGCAGGGAAGTGATGGAGGATCGGTGAGTGAACTTGAGAAACCCGAATCAATGTCAATGGATGGTAAGCGCCTTTCATAAACTTCTCCAACACCCCTGTGTTCTAAGGGAGTTAAGTAAAGTGATAGACAGACCCTTATTTCTAATATTCGGGAACCCCTGCGGTCTCTCCTTTACGCCACCCCCGCGATCTGAAATTTTCGATCCGAACACTGGGTTTGGGGCCGTGGTCGTGACGCCACTCCCCCTTGTGACGCCATGCCCCCTCCATTCATGTCTATGGGAGGGGGCGTGACGGCAGTCACGCCCCCTCGCATAGACATGAATGGAGGGGGCATGGTGTGACGTCACAAGGGGACGTCACGACCACGGCCCCGAATTCAGCGTTCAGAACAAAAAGTTCTGATTGTGGGGGTGGCGTAAAGGAAACCCCTTAAGGGGATAAGCTGTCTAGGGGCGGAGTACCCCTTTAATGTTCACATTAAGAAATGTGGCCGGTGTGGAGTACCCCTGTGTTCTAAGGGAGTTAAGTAAAGTGATAGACAGACCCTTTTATTCAAGGACTCATAGTGACAAGGTCTGTTCCCCGGGAAGGGCGCATAACAAATATGGTGCCAATATAAAAAAAAAAAAAGGGGGGGGGGGGTCAAAAGGTGACCCTGGGAATTATAGGCCTGTTAATTTAAAGGGGTTATCCAAGAATAGAAAAACAGAGCTAATTTCTTTCAAAAACAGCTCCACGTCTGTCTCCAGATTGGGTGTGGCTTTACAACTTGGCTCCATTGACTTCAATGGAACTCGGCTACAGAACCACACCCAACCTGGAGACAGACGGGAGGAGCATTTTTTTTTAAAGAAAGTAGCTCTGTTGCTCTGTTCCTGGATAACCCCTTTTAACCTCCATTGTATAGTACAGATATTTTGTATCTTGTTTCTATGCACAGTCTTGCCATGGAATATGATTTGTGACAAGAAACTGTCTTTTACAACCTCAACTTTGTAGCAGAGTTTGTCTGTTCCTCGCCCAGTTTTAAGCATCTTACACAGTTGTTTGTTTCAGTAAATGACTGTGTTTCAACCTAAGTATGAAAATAGTAAACGTTATCACCTTTTTGGTATAAATGGTTAATTGTACACCTGACTATAATCCTGTAAAATCCTGAAATTTGTGCACCCCAAATATTGACTAGAATTCTTTTTCGTCCATTTTGCGTTTTGGTAATTGATAAAAATACTTTTACCATTCCTTAAGCCAGTCTTTTCCACCCAGCTTGCTTCCAGTTATTGCAAAACTACAACTCCCAGCATGCCTGGACAGCCTTCGGCTGTCCGGGCATGCTGGGAGTTGTAGTTTTGCAACAGCTATTTTTATTTTTTAATAGGTGAAGCCTGGATGAGCGGCTGCCCTGGACATCTTTTATCTTTCTATTATGAAGAAAAGGATAACAATATGACGCAAGCTAATACAATAATTCCTACTGTACCCATAGTCCTTCAGAGCAGCGATCTATCCACCGATACCACTGGTCACCAGAATCCTTCCTTTGATCAATCACTAAATGGCGATCAAAGACCAGAGAAAATACTTCTATATGGGAAAAATCCTAAAAAGAAAACGAATCTTTCTTTGCATGACAGAGTTCAGAAAAACGAAGGACCGTTTATATGTTCAGAATGTGGAAAATCTTTTCCCACCGAATTTAGTCTGGAGAGGCATCAGAGAACTCACACAGGGGAGAAGCCATTTTCATGTTCCGAATGTGGGAAATGTTTCAGTCAGAAATCAAATCTTGTAACGCATCAAAGAAGTCACACAGGGGAGAAGCCGTTTTCGTGTCCCGAATGTAAGAAATGTTTCAGCAAGAAATTTGGGCTTGTTGAACATCAGAAAACACATACAGGAGAGAAGCCCTTTTCATGTCCTTTATGCGGGAACTTTTTCAGTAAGAAAGCAAATCTTGTAGAACATCTGAGACGACACAGAGGGGAGAAGCCGTTTTCATGTTCAGAATGTGGGAAATGTTTTACCTATAAATCTGCATATTTTCAACATCAGAGAACTCACACGGGGGAGAAGCCTTTTTCATGCTCGGAATGTGGGAAACATTTTTACAAGAAATCATATCTTAAGATCCACCTAAGAAGTCACACAGGGGAGAAGCCGTTTTCATGTACTGAATGTAGTAAGTCTTTTAGCCATAGATCAAATCTGGTGAAGCATTTAAGAACTCACACAGGAAGCCATATTCATGCTCCGAATGCAGAAGATGTTTTACCTATAAATCCATTCTTGTTCATCATATAAGAACTCACACAGGAAAGAAACCATATTCATGTTCAGAATGTGGGAAATGTTTTAGCCAGAAATCATCCTTGCCTTTTATGAGGCATAAGTATGATTAGAATCCTCCTATTCTGACCCCTATATTTTTTTTTTATGCGCCTTGATCTGTAGTTTTTGTTTTGATGGGACTTTCTCAGTAAGTTTTTATAATTATTTTTTCCTGATATATATAAAAGGGGTGATTTTCATTTTTTTAAGAGTAGGGGGCTTTTTACATATTTTTTAAAACATTTTCTAAATGTATTTGACACTTTATTTACTTTACACTGGTCCCGTAGAGGACTATTATACACAATCATTTGATCACATAACATAGCTTAGTGATATCGATGATTTGCTTGTACAGTGTGCCTGAGGCAGACTGTACAAGAGGAGCGCCGATCATCAGCACCGAGGTAAGGAGAAGACCTCTGGCCGCCATCTTAATGCATTGGACCTCTGCAATCGCGCTGAGGAGGTCCAATGAGTGTCCTGAACCCACCAGCACCTGTATTCTTTACATGCCGTGATTGATTATATCTAAAGGGTTAATAGCAGCCATCAGCGTGATCTCTGATGTCCATCATTAATGGTGAGTCCTGGCTGCTCATAGACAGAATACACTGCAGGACGGACATGTACGTCCAATGTCGTCTAGGGGTTAAACGGCAAATAGTTCAAGGAGGAAGGATTTTAAAGGTGCCCCTAAACATCTTATCCCCTATCCAAAACATAGGGGATATGATGTCTGATCGCGGGGGTCCCACCGCTGGGGACCCCTGCTATCTCCTGTACACCACTCCGGCATTCCATACTTTTCATTCCAAACGCTGGGTTCGGGGCCGTGACGTCACCGCACACAACAACTCGTGACATCACACCATGCCCCCTCCATTCATGTCTATGGGAGGGGGCGTAACAGCCGTGACGCCCCCTCCCATAGACATTAATAGAGGGGGCGTGGCATGACATCACGAAGGGGCGTGGTGTGACGTCACGGCCCTGAACCCAGTGTTTGGGACGAAAAGATTAGAATGCTGGGGGGGGCGTAACCCCACGATCAGGCATCTTATCTTCTATCCTGGGGATAGGGCATAAGTTATCTAAGGGCGGAGTACCCCCTTAATGTTCACATTGTAGAAAATGGGGCTGGTGTGGAGCTTCATTATAGGCGGATATGATACATTTCTAGCGTCTGTTACGTTCTTTATCATAACACTATGTTTATGTTTTCATGTTTTTTGCCTTTTCTGTGTCTTTATAAATATTCTGATTGGTTTATTTATATATATATATATATATATATATATATATATATATAAAATATATACCAAACATTTTGTACTTTGTTGCTGCATTTGTGATGGGTTTGAGATTTGTAACACCTGTGATCAAGAGGCGGCGTTCACCTACTCTGTGACTGGTGGATGGAAACTTAAAGGGAAACTCGGAAGGGGAAAAAAATTCAAATCAACTAGTGGCAGAAAGTTAAACAGATTTGTAAATTTCTTCTATATAAAAATCTTAACTCTTCCAGTACTTATCAGCTGCTTTATGCTCCAGAGGAAGTTGTGTAGTTCTTTCCAGTCTGACCACAGTGCTCTCTGCTGACACCTCTGTCCATGTCAGGAACTTTTTTATACAGAAAAAAAAAACTGAGCGATTTCTACTGAAAATATATATATATGCTTTATTAATCAAATATCAGTGACATGATATTTGCGCATGCGCGAGACCCCGGAACAGGAAGCCCAGCCATCACCCACAACGTCACGTCCCAAGCGCCTCCATGCCTGACAGATCACTTCCGGACATGCGCTCTGTGCCTACTGACGCCTGGACAATGCGTCTCACTGCCCGGGATCCCGCGCATGCGCACCTCACAACCAACGCCACAATCACCGGCAGCCCCATGACATCTAGTGGTCAAAATCGAATAGTGCATTCCACTTTTATACATAGATAGAAAAGACAGTATGTCACGCCATATTAGGGTATCAATAACAAAATACCATAAGACACACTTATTAACTATTGCCACCATGTCCGCCATGCAGGTATTTTTGATTAATGAAAGGAAAAATTATAATGAAAAACAAATAAATAAATACATAAATAGAATATTTTAAAGTGTTAAAAAATTTAAAAAATAATCATTTTTAATGGAAGATAGTCAAAACCACAATTGTGTTATTAAAAAGATAGTGTTAAAAAAATCTAAAAATGACTAATCAATACATAGGTGATACTCCAAAAATATATATATAGCACTGCAAATAAAAAGATGTATAAATAAAAACATTGTGAAAAAAAAAAATAAAAAAACATTCATATCATAATAAAATTTCATTTAGGGAAGTGTTAGTGCATTACATACGTGTTTGTGTGTGAATATTGTATACTCAATCATTTCTAATAGTGTTTTATTTAATAAAACATTTTTTATTACAATAAAGGATGTGATACAATAAAACACGTGAACCACATGTGGAAAAGGCTAATCTAATAAATGAATGATTAAAAAGGATATTTTATACATTTTATGTGTGATAAACAAATAATGTGTATGTGAAATTGGTAATAATGTTGACAAATATTATAAAAAATATTATAAAAAATATTATAAAAAATAATAACATTACATGTAAATAGTGTGTATATAGATAAATATTAACAAAGGTGGAAAAATACATGATAAACCGACAATTACCCTATTTTTCGCCCTATAAGACGCACCCAATTTTAAAGGTGCAAAATCTAGAAAAAAAAGATTCTGAACCCAACAGTGATCTTCAACCTGCGGACCTCCAGATGTTGCAAAACTACAACTCCCAGCATGCCCGGACAGCCGTTGGCTGTCCGGGCATGCTGGGAGTTGTAGTTTTGCAACATCTGGAGGTCCGCAGGTTGAAGACCACTAGTATAGGAAGTTGTACTCACCTGTCCCCGCCGCTCCGGACTCGTCACCGCTGCCCTGGATGTCGCTCCATCGCTGTCCCCGTGATGTCCCCGACACTCCGGACGTCATCTTCCCCGGGATCCACGCTCTCCGTCGCCGTCATCACGTCGCTACGCACGCCGCTCCTATTGGATGACGGGACGGCGAGCGCGACGATGTGAAGACGTCGAAGGAGAGCGCCGGCCATGCAGGGGATCCCGGCACGGAGCAGACACCGAGGAGGCAGGTAAGGTCCCTCCCGGTGTCCTGTAAGCTGTTCGGGACGCCGCGATTTCACCACGGCGGTCCCGAACAGCCCGACTGAGCAGCCGGGTTAGTGTCACTTTCGCTTCAGACGCGTCGGTCAGCTTTGATCGCCACGTCTGAAGGGTTAATACAGGGCATCACCGCGATCGGCGTGATCCTGTATTAGCCGCGGGTCCCGGCCATTGATGGCCGCAGGGACCGCCGCGATAGGTGTGTATTCGCCGTATAAGTATAAAAAAAGTTCCTGACATGGACAGAGGTGTCAGGAGAGAACACTGTGGCCAGACTGGAAAGAACTACACAACTTCCTCTGGAGCATAAAGCAGCTCATAAGTACTGGAAGAGTTAAGATTTTTATCTTAACTCTTGGTGCGTCTTATACGGCGAAAAATACGGTAATATATATGTTTCATGCCCTGAGGGAAGTTTTTCAATATTTCTAGATTCCACAGTTTCTAAATACATGCAGTGACTATCTGACCAAAGATTACATCGGGGTGTCGTGAAATCCTACAAATGATTCATATTAACAATAAATCCATAAATATCAAGTTCACTTATATGGCGCCAATTCTTGAGGTAATTTCCAAGTATCTTCTATTGCCATCATGGAACAGACAAGGGGTACATTTCAAAGTATATAATACACGCTGCTAAAAAGAAAAGAAAAGAAAATATAGCATTAAAATCAAAAAATGGATGCAATGCAAAGTTCATCACCCTATAATCATGTCAGGAACTGTCCAGAGCAGGAGCAAATCCCCATAGCAAACCTCTCCTGCTTTGGACAGTTCCTGACATGGACAGAGGTGTCAGCAAAGAGCACTGTGGTCAGACTGGAAAAAACGACACAACTTCCTCTGGAGCATACAGCAGCTGATAAGTACTGGAAGGATTAAGATTTTTACATAGAAGTAATGTACAAATCTGTAAACCTTTCTGGCACCAGTTGATTTGAAAACATTTTTTTTTCCTCCGGAGTACCTCTTTAAAGAGAAGATGAGCATCAGTGTATATAAACATCTATGACTATCCTCTACTCTGTATCTACCCTCCTGAGAAGCTATTAAATGTTGTCTTCAATAAAGTCGAAATTTAGTTTTGACGCCAAAAGCACTCGGCTTCAACTGTTTTCTAGGGAAAAAACGCAATTTATTTTATAAACATTAGAAATGAGCAAATTATGTAAAGTTTGCACTGAATTTGATGCATGTAAATCATCTGTAAATTTATATATATATATTTTTTTAACTCTTAGACTTCACTCTGTTTGAATATGTAATGTATGAAGTGCGGAGCTCAGTTATTATCAGTCTAATCTATGGAGGATGAGCTCATGTACCGGCTTTGTTCTCTCATTTGTTGGAGTCTACCTGACCTTTCTTCCTCAGCTCGTTTTGCCGCACGTTTTTTCCCCTCTCTAACTCGCAGCTGTCTCTTAGCTAACTGTGGACCAAACCAATACTCTGTTACTACCTACAATAATGGACTGATCCAATAAACTGGCCCAGCTGTCTCTTAGCTAACTGTGGACCGAACCAATACTCTGTTACTACCTACAATAATGGACTGATCCAATAAACTGCCCCAGCTGTCTCTTAGCTAACTGTGGACCGAACCAATGCACAGTCACTATGTCATGACTGGGGGTGATAAATGGAGGAAAAAAGCGGAGGTAGCGCCGGGTGCGGTGTAGGTCTTTAGCCGGTGTAGGTGGGTACCCAGGTGGGGGTAGCGTATTCCTTGCCGGTGATGTTAGCTTGGTATGCAGGCCTGCAGCGTGAGGACGGAGCCCAGAGGAGAGTCCGTAGAGTAATGCATAGGTATAGGAGAAAAAAGCTGCGATGGCGCTCCCAAGGAAATAACCCAAAGTCGTGGGTATTGGTGCAAAATAAATAAATAATTTATTCTTACAGCATAAGAAATCAAAGAAAATAATAAATAAAAGCAAGACGCGTTTCGGGAGTCACAGCTCCCTTTTTCAATTGCAGTTAAAGCAACCACCTGCAATTGAAAAAGGGAGCTGTGACTCACGAAACGCGTCTTGCTTTATATTTATTTTCTTTGATTTCTTATGCTGTAAGAATAAATTATTTATTTATTTTGCACCAATACCCACGACTTTGGGTTATTTCCTTGGGAGCGCCATCGCAGCTTTTTTCTCCTATAACTCTGCATGACTGGGGGTGAACAGGGAGAGTGAGCCCTAAGCTGTCCCTGTATACACTCTCCCTGCCTACTTGCCCATCCACCCTAAATGGTGGATTGACAACTTGGAGCCGGTCCATCCCTGCGCTAAAGTGCAATGGTGTAAAAACAAATAATCATAGTCGGTCACAGGCCAGAAACAGACACAGAATAACTACCAGACAACCAGACAGAATGTAAATTCACAAAAAGGGCAGGATACAGTGTATTTACAAACAGTTCATAAACCGGAATCCAGATAAATGGCAAATATGATAAAATGAACAAGACAAGGTATGGAACAAGTATACAGCAGAATACAGAGGATGAACGGAAGAACTGAATGCAAAAACACCAAACTGATCAGGAACATAGAACATTGTTCACACTGGGACACAGAACAGAAACAAACTGGACACCCCACTCCGCAAAAGGAGTAGACAGCATAATAAAGCCAAATAGACTTCTAGCCAGCGGACACACTCCACCGTGTGATCAGGATGCTGACCTAGTAGGAAACCAAAATATAATACATAGAACACTAGACTGAAAAGCGGACGAGATAGAATTGTCTCCTGGATACCAAACAGGAATTATTATATACAGAGCACAGGTAACAAGCAAGACTCAGTGTGAACACAGATTAAGCAGAAAGAACATACATATGTCCTATAAAACCAAGCAGACTAAAAGCTATCATAAACAGAATAATTAAACCTTGGTTAAAACTCAGATATTAACAGATAAATACAAGGTGCATAAAACAAACATTACACGCTACCTACAATAATGGACTTATCCAATGAACTGTACCAATTGTCTCTTAGCTAACTGTGGACCAAACCAATGCACATTCACTACCTACAATAATGGACTGATCCAATGCACAGTCACTACCTACAATAATGGACTGATCCAATAAACTGTACCAATTGTCTCTTAGCTAACTGTGGACCAAACCAATGCACAGTCACTACCTACAATAATGGACTGATCCAATGCACAGTCTCTACCTACAATAATGGACTGATCCAATAAACTGTACCAATTGTCTCTTAGCTAACTGTGGACCAAACCAATGCACAGTCACTACAATAATGGACTGATCCAATGCACAGTCTCTACCTACAATAATGGACTGATCCAATGCACAGTCACTACCTACAATAATGGATCCAATGCACAGTCACTACCTACAATAATGGATCCAATGCACAGTCACTACCTACAATAATGGATCCAATGCACAGTCACTACCTACAATAATGGACTGAACCAATGAACAGTCACTACCTACAATAATGGACTGATCCAATGCACAGTCACTATCTACAATAATGGACTGATCCAATGCACAGTCACTACCTACAATAATGGACTGATCCAATGCACAGTCACTACCTACAATAATGGACTGATCCAATGCACAGTCACTATCTACAATAATGGACTGATCCAATGCACAGTCATTACCTACAATAATGGACTGATCCAATGCACAGTCACTATCTACAATAATGGACTGATCCAATGCACAGTCACTACCTACAATAATGGACTGATCCAATGCACAGTCACTACCTACAATAATGGACTGATCCAATGCACAGTCACTATCTACAATAATGGACTGATCCAATGTACAGTCACTACCTACAATAATGGACTGATCCAATGTACACTCACTACCTGCAATAATGGACAGAACCAATGCACAGTCACTACCTGCAATAATGGACTGAACCAATGCACAGTCACTACCTACAATAATGGACTGATCCAATGTACAGTCACTACCTGCAATAATGGACTGAACCAATGCACAGTCACTACCTGCAATAATGGACTGAACCAATGCACAGTCACTACCTGCAATAATGGATCCAATGCACAGTCACTACCTACAATAATGGACTGATCCAATGTACAGTCACTACCTACAATAATGGACTGATCCAATGCACAGTCACTACCTACAATAATGGACTGAACCAATGCACAGTCACTACCTACAATAATGGACTGATCCAATGTACAGTCACTACCTACAATAATGGACTTATCCAATGCACAGTCACTACCTGCAATAATGGACTGATCCAATGCACAGTCACTACCTACAATAATGGACTGAACCAATGCACAGTCACTACCTACAATAATGGACTGATCCAATGTACAGTCACTACCTACAATAATGGACTGATCCAATGCACAGTCACTACCTACAATAATGGACTGATCCAATGCACAGTCACTACCTACAATAATGGACTGAACCAATGCACAGTCACTACCTACAATAATGGACTGATCCAATGTACAGTCACTACCTACAATAATGGACTGATCCAATGTACAGTCACTACCTACAATAATGGACTGATCCAATGCACAGTCACTACCTACAATAATGGACTTATCCAATGCACAGTCACTACCTACAATAATGGACTGATCCAATGCACAGTCACTACCTACAATAATGGACTGAACCAATGCACAGTCACTACCTACAATAATGGACTGATCCAATGTACAGTCACTACCTACAATAATGGACTGATCCAATGTACAGTCACTACCTACAATAATGGACTGATCCAATGTACAGTCACTACCTACAATAATGGACTGAACCAATGTACAGTCACTACCTACAATAATGGACTGATCCAATGTACAGTCACTACCTACAATAATGGACTTATCCAATGCACAGTCACTACCTGCAATAATGGACTGAACCAATGCACAGTCACTACCTGCAATAATGGACTGAACCAACATAGCAGCACATAAGCTGATATATAGAACATATGAAACCATCCCCTTCTGCTTGACCGATTTCGGGTAACTTTAATAGGATTGTGTATCCTCCCCATATATGATATTATGCTAAATTTGAGAAAAATCTATCAATGTTTTTTTTTAATTATCCGAGGTGTGAACGTAGCCTTACATTCTATCCAGCAGCACAAGTGATGACTTAGAAAGAAGCAGTCCTATAGGGAAGGGACTTTAGGCTGTGCAGAGGTTAGAATAGACCCCCGGAAGGCTGTGCTTTCCAAACTCTGTCTAGCTCAGTGGTCTCCAAACTGTGGTCCTCTAGATGGTGAATGTGGACAGCTCCCAGCATGCCCGATAGATTACAGTCGGAAAGCAAGTCATCTAGGCTATATACCTCCAAGAGGGCACAGAACAAACCTGGTCCAGGGGTTTATCAGGGACCTTTCCGCATAGCTAGTAGAGACAGCCCTGGTAGAGACAGCCCTGGTAGAGACAATCCTGGTAGAGACAGCCCTGGTAGAGACAGCCCTGATAGAGACAGAGACAGCCCTGGTAGAGACAATCCAGGTAGAGACAGCCCTGGTAGAGACAATCCTGGTAGAGACAATCCTGGTAGAGACAGCCCTGGTAGAGACAATCCTGGTAGAGACAATCCTGGTAAAGACAGCCCTGGTAGAGACAGCCCTGGTAGAGACAGAGACAGCCCTGGTAGAGACAGCCCTGGTAGAGACAATCCTGGTAGAGACAGCCCTGGTAGAGACAATCCTGGTAGAGACAGCCCTGGTAGAGACAATTCTGGTAGAGAGACAGCCCTGGTAGAGACAATCCTGGTAGAAAGACAGCCCTGGTAGAGACAATCCTGGTAGAGACAGCCCTGGTAGAGACAGCCCTGATAGAAACAATCCTGGTAGAGGAAGCCCTGATAGAGACAATCCTGGTAGAGACAGCCCTGGTAGAGACAATCCTGGTAGAGACAGCCCTGGTAGAGACAATCCTGGTAGAGACAGCCCTGGTAGAGACAATCCTGGTAGAGACAGCCCTAGTAGAGACAATTCTGGTAGAGACAATCCTGGTAGAGACAACCCTGGTAGAGACAGCCCTGGTAGAGACAGCCCTGGTAGAGACAATCCTGGTAGAGGCAATCCTGGGTAGAGACAGCCCTGGTAGAGACAGCCCTGGTAGAGACAGCCCTGGTAGAGACAATCCTGGTAGAGACAGCCCTGGTAGAGACAGCCCTGGTAGAGACAATCCTGGTAGAGACAGCCCTGGTAGAGACAGCCCTGGTAGGGACATCCCTGGTAGAGACAGCCCTGGTAGAGTCAATCCTTGTAGAGACAGCCCTGGTAGAGACAATTCTGGTAGAGAGACAGCCCTGGTAGAGACAATCTTGGTAGAGAGACAGCCCTGGTAGAGGCAATCCTGGTAGAGACAGCCCTGATAGAAACAATCCTGGTAGAGGAAGCCCTGATAGAGACAATCCTGGTAGAGACAGCCCTGGTAGAGACAATCCTGGTAGAGACAGCCCTGGTAGAGACAATCCTGGTAGAGACAGCCCTGGTAGAGACAGCCCTGGTAGAGACAATCCTGGTAGAGACAATCCTGGTAGAGACAATCCTGGTAGAGACAACCCTGGTAGAGACAGCCCTGGTAAAGACAGCCCTGGTAGAGACAGCCCTGGTAGAGACAATCCTGGTAGAGACAATCCTGGTAGAGACAACCCTGGTAGAGACAGCCCTGGTAGAGACAGCCCTGGTAGAGACAATCCTGGTAGAGGCAATCCTGGGTAGAGACAGCCCTGGTAGAGACAGCCCTGATAGAGCCAGCCCCGGTAGAGACAATCCTGGTAGAGACAGCTCTGGTAGAGACAGCCCTGGTAGAGACAATCCTGGTAGAGACAGCCCTGGTAAAGACAGCCCTGGTAGAGACAATCCTGGTAGGGACAGCCCTGGTAGAGACAGCCCTGGTAGAGTCAATCCTTGTAGAGACAGCCCTGGTAGAGACAGCCCTGGTAGAGGCAATCCTGGTAGAGACAGCCCTGGTAGAGACAGCCCTGGTAGAATGGCCTGTGAGAAAATGGGTTTAGTTGAACACTGAGAGACATTCTTATAGCTTCTCTGATCCACCTACCTAGTTTAGGTTTAGAAGCTTTCAGGCCTCTATTTCTCTTGCAGAAGGTAATGAGAGAGCTCCCTAACTTCTTGAAGACTTTACTTCTGTCGATATAAACTCCAAGACATCTTGAAATGGCCAGATAATGACGGGACCTTTTATCCAAGGAGAGGGACTTAATATTGGAATGGAAGTGTTTATAAGGAGAGGTATTAGCAGTAGAGATGGATGTGCTCATGGGTGTATAGGGAGAGGCATTAGCAGTAGTTGGGGAAGTACTTATGGATGTATAGGGAGAAGTATTAGAGGGAAGTGTTCATGGGTGATAGAATTGGGTAGAGGAGACTCCATTTTTGTGTTCAAAGACTCCATTTTGTATGAAGACTTGATTATTCTCGGTCTAAGTGACTGTATTCTATCTTTCTTGTTTTTTTTTTTTATAACAAACTTTAAACTTTTGAACTAAGAGACGATGGGTACCTTATCTTCAAGAATGCAGACACTTATCTTTTTCTACCCCAGATGCGTCCTTGAAACAATGGTTCATTATATTTGAGCTTAAGCAATGTATATTTTGTATCTAACTTTCTTCTGCGAAAGATTTATGGTTTTCCTGTGTTTGTACAATGTAGAGTTTACTGCGCACGCCTAATTGAAAGTGGGCTATAAAATACTCCTGAAAAGAGGGCTAGGGCAGTTCTGCCTTCAGCTTACAGAGACAACACTTGTGTTTGTGTCGTGATTTTGAATGGCAGGTAGTGTTGGAAGGAACGTTGGGTGACTGCAGCCCCATACAGGCTTTCCACACACAAATTGGGCATCCGCCGACAGAAGACGTCTCGGCCTTTGAGGTCGAACCTAACATTATTTGGCGCCCGAACAGGGACCCGCTGCCGAATCACAAGGAGCATCTCAGATATAGTGCGGGAAAACTACGGCTCGGGCCTCCGGAGACCACAGACTACACAAAACCTGGCCAGGTAAGAAAAAGCTTTATTTTTCTTATATCTGTGCCCTCCTGAGATCTGTGGCTGTGGGTCCTGCACTTAGACTGGGTTTTAGAATAGCTAAACTCCTGTGATAGTGGGTCTATTTGAATAGACAATGAACCCATATACCTTCTGTCGGTTGGATAAGTACTGTGTTACTCCGCAAGGACACATGGAATGAATGTATGAGCCAAGAGAGGATGGTATGTGATTTTATGAGGATATTGCCGAACTGATCTGTGAAAGCGCCTAACGGGGTCACAGATTATGCTTAAATCCCATATTATCACATAAACCATTATCTGGTTGTTAGTATGAGCCTGGAATACATCATAAGTCCAGGACAGGATTCGTGTGATAAGCCCGTGTATTCTGGGGGAATAAGGTGTGGTAAAACACATCTAGAACGGACACTGACCCTATGAGAGTGATGTGGATGACAGTGAAAAGGCCAGGTGAGCCTTTTAGCATATTAGTCGCCTAGGAGGACGGCAACGAGGGAAAGACACCTTACGAGGGTTTCCCCAATAAGCTACCTAGGAACGGACGGCTAGTATGAGCTAATATCTAATACAGAATTGTCATGCATCACAGGTAAAGGCCAGGAGAGCCTTTTAATCAGGTAAAAAGGCCAAAAGAGCCTTTTTAACCTACTAGCCGCCTAAGGAGAAGGCAACTAGGGGGACATACTTTCCGAAGTTCCCCCCAATAAGCTACTTAGGAATGGTCGGCTAGAGATGGGTCAGCAAAAGTCCAAGAATGCAGACGGAGAACCCCAGATACACGCTCTTAAAACAATCCTTGAAGAATTACACGGCAAGGACAGGTTGTCAACCTAGCCCCTGTACACCTACTGAGGGACGAGGTTAGAAAGATGATAGGAGATAACCAGTATCAGACAGTACCTTTAAATAGGCACCTGTATAAACCATGGAGCCCTGCGGAATGTATGGCTCTTGTGCAAAATGCCCCTGACCCACTTACTAAGCCTTTGTTTTTTTTTAGGTACCTGACTCAGGTCATGGAATCTCATAATGCCACATGGCAAGATGGGGAAAACCTTTGCAGGTTAAAAATGCCACCCACCATGTTCTCTCAATTTATAACTGTCACTCATGCAGCTAGACCCAATGAACCCAGGGGAGAGGACTCCAGACAGACGTTTACTAACTCTCTTAAAACCTTTTGCACGCAAAGACAGAGAGAGAGGGGGACGATAGCAGTGGGCACTCAAACCCCGACCCAGACTGTATCTGACTATTACCTTGGTCTAGAGCAACATTACATAGACGAAGGATTAGACATGGACAGTGACGTAATACAGAGACTGTTTGTAGTTGCTTTTGTGGACGGTTTAAGACCCCAGAGAAGGGAACAACTGAAAGCCCAGGGGATAGGACCTGACCTACAGGGAGCCCCTAAAAAGACTACAATAGCATATGTCTCTGAAAAATCCCAAGGTGGGGGTCAGAATAACAAAGGAGACAGACCCCGGAAACCCCCAATTTGTTATTATTGTGACAAGTCAGGACACATAAAAAAAAAAACTGCAGAAAACGTATTGCTGATGAGGGGAGTGACAAGCAGGACTAAAGGGATGTACGGAGTTAAGAATGAAATCAGAATGTGACAGTGATGGAATACTGAGTAATCAGCGTTTGGAGAGATAGCAGGTTATGAGAATGTTAACAAGTTGAGTTGACTAAAGCTAAGTGAAGGAAATAGAAGCTTTCGGTGAAATCTATGTGTATGTTTGTTATTTCCATACAAATTGTTTTGTCAAGTTGTGTTGTCCATTGTGTATGCAGGACATGGGGTGTCTAACATGCTACATTTTTACGTGAGTCTTGTGATGGTAGAGAACGTGAATTGAAACTCTTTTTTTCTCTTATGTGAGGTATGATACCTTTATGGTCTAAATATGGCGTCTAGGGACTAGCCAGCGCCAAAAATTCCAAGAGGAGGAGCTTGTACGTCACATACTGTAGACAAAGAAATAAGTGTTTACCTTATGGGATAGTTTGTGAATACTTTTTAGTACATGTGGAAGTTGCCGGATTAGTGGAAATTCTGGAGCATGCAATGTTTTAGTTGAATGAAGCGGAAAATAATCTCTCAGTGAGACTGTTTTAGAAGGCTACTGATAAGCTTTTTGCATATATATATATATATATATATATATATATATATATATATATATATCTTTGTGTCACTATTAGGTTTGTTTGGTTGTGATTTCTGATCTCCAAAGACAATGTTTGTGTTTGAACACTAGGTCTTTGTGACTTTTTTGTTTACTAATCCTGATCCTGTGTCACAATATCAGTTTAATATTTTAGTGTTCCCTATCTGTATCTAATTGTATGTCACAGATCATTCTTGGATTAGTTCTTTAACTCTTGCCTCTTCTTGCTTATGCTGTTCTGTTTAACACCCTTGTACAAATAGGCTGGTGACTAGTTGTCATGCAATCTGTGATTTATTGCTATGTGAATCCCTTTTTGTGTTTGTATTTTTTGAGTCTTTACGGTCCGTCCGTGTAAAAGTTGACACAGCATTCTAACCTGTGTGTGAACAGCTCGATGCTGCAGAGGGGGGCAGCCCCCACCTTCCTGTCTTTATCTCTAAAGACTTTCTGTGTGAGAGCGGCATTCCTAGTTTGTTTTCATTTGTTTTTCTTGTGATTATTTAAATGTAGTTTATCTCTTATGATAAAAATACTAAGTCACCTTTTATTTTGCGTAATTTTGCCATAGTGAAACCTAGTTGTCTTATTGGGTTAAAATTCTGTTCTTGTAAAAGATTGAGATAATTTCAGATTTCCATTTTGGTTTGAGAGAGGGAGTCAACCTGTTGATTCCATTCACTGACTTGTAGCGGTTTGGTAGTCTGGACTTCTTTCCAATCCATTACACTCCTCTCCACGCTAGATAACTGTGCCCTTGAATCCAGCTTCATTGCTCTCTGGTGGAGAATGACTGGATTCAAAGGGGGGAAGAGATGATGGGAGAGGGGCATAATTTATTACAAACTCTGTATAATAATAATGATGATGAATGCCTGTATAGAGTTAATATTACAGGAGACAGCAGGGTTCTCACATGATGGGGTATGTATTCTGCATGACACCAAGTAGTCAAAAGAACAAACTCTCTACCTGCTTGCCCAGGGCAATAAGGTAATGAGTTGGCTGCACTAACTGGAACTTACAGACTTGGCTGGGGTAAAACCGCTAACAGACTTATCTGGAAGACCTTTCTCACCTCTTCAGGCAGACCAATAAAATATGCAGAGAGTTGGAGCACTCATGGAGGGGTCTGCTAATGTCAGAGGAGGTGGGAATTGTCAGAATTAGGGTCCATATGAAGACTGGTACCTTAGAAGCCAAAAATAATGAGTTGGCTGACACCACTACAGAGGCAGTCGCCGCACTGCCAGTGATATCTGTCAGAGACGTGGAGGTGAGCGTGGAAAAAAAACCTTCACAACAGGCAGATGTTGCTGTAAAAAGAATCTTGGAGGATGTTAAGGGACAGAGGAGAAAAGACGGCATATGGGGGACTTCTGCAAAAGTCTGCCTGCCTAGAACTCTGCTTCCCAATGATAGTCCAAGTAATACATGGAAAAACACATTTTGTCCAAAGGGGCCATGCTGCAAGTCATAGACAAATCCTGGATAGCCCCTGGTATCTCCACTACTGTAGTAGCTTTTCTTCAAGCCTGTATGACCTGTGCTTCATACAATCCAGGGAGGACTATACCAGCCCCCTGAAAGTATACCCAAAGCCACTCTGTCTGCTCTAGAGAGTCCAGGTAGATTACATAAGCTTGACCCCTTGTTCAGGTTATGTGTTTTGTCTTGGTGTGTGTTGATCTCTTTAGGCTGACATGAGGCCTACCCCATGGGGAGGATGTATTACAGTTATAACATTAGTATGAGAATCTGTCCTCATATGTGCAGTTCTTGTGAAAGTATCTGAAACTAACATGTGGGCAAGTGTTGTCTTTCCTTCCCAGATCCGGACAGCATTGAAGGAACCCACACACTACTGCCTGGAGACTACGTGTATGTAAAGAAACATACCAAGAAGTCCCTCGAGCCCCGATTTGAAGGACCATATCAAGTTCTCTTGACTACAGCAACATCAGTCAAGCTGCAAGGAAAAGCCAGCTGGATTCATGCATCACACTGCAAAAGGACGGTATCTGACCATGACAACATGACAACTGTCTAATATGTTACATCACAACCTTACATGATGAGCTAGAAAAGCATCCAGATAACAAATTCTTGAAACACCACTTAATGTTGGCACAAAATCTCACAGTGAAAGATTGCTGGATATGCACACATGCTCCTACATCTGCCCAGAGTATGCCTTATTTGGCTATCCCTGTGCCACCACATGAGATGTTCCAGGGGAATTGCTTCAACACATTAGCAAGCAACAAGCCACGGTACACAAAACATTGGTACACTTCAGTGGGGATTCCAATAGTGGGATGGATTGGGCAACCCTGGTGGCAGGGAAACCTGAGCAGTTTTGGACAAGGACCACAGCAGATACTGACCTTTAAGGGGGGCTCCTGGGTAGCACGTGAAGTCACACAAATACTAGACCTAGGACAAATACCCACACAGGGGATAAAGGTCAGTTTTAGCAGAACATCTGTAAGTACTGATACATTTAAGCCTAGCCAAATAGAGACAAAAACTGGCTGAATAATACACTTTTTCCTCAAGGTACCGAAGAAGAGTGTCATAACATGACAGGACACCAAAAATGTAGTGAATCTTCATATTACCAGCCCTATGACCCGACATGTAATAACCCAGATATAGGTTACTGTGGTACATTGGGACAGAAACCTGGATGGTGCTACATGACTAACGCCTCAAGACTGGTTGATATAGTTAACAAACTGATAAATCAACATTCCTCATATTGGGAACTCCCAAGAGACACATATTGGGTATGCGGAAGGGGGGCCTACAAGTGGTTGCCAGTAGGGGTAAATGGCACATGTACCCTAACAAGACTCACTCCCTCGACTTTTGTGATACCCAACAAAGATGTTGACATGAGAGCAGTCCCAAGACACATGCTATACCAGAGAGCAGCTGACAACAAGGAAAGAGAAAATGGAAGACCACATGTAGTTCAGATGGGAACAGCCAATAAACTCTTCAGCACTCTCTTTGTATACCCCATGATGATGCAAATGTGGGACAAATTAGTTGAGACAACTGACTACCTTGACGACCAAATATATGACATTCTGGAAATCACTAACACCTCTGTGTCTGTACAACTAACCAGCACACGATAGTTCTTGATTACCTTACAGCTGCTCAAGGGGGAATGTGCCAGATTATAGGCCCCACTTGCTGTCACTACAGACACCACAAGTACCATCCAGATGCACCACCAACTTGAGAACATACTAAAACTAAGGGAACAGTACACTAAAGACAAGGACCAAAATAAAGATAAGTGGTGGGGGGATACTTTCTCCATAATGAACCCAGCTACCTGGTTGAAAGGTATTGGGGGATGGGTAGGAGGTGCCATACATTTTATATTACAAGTTGCAGTAGTTATTCTTTTATCTTATTTAGTTATTAAGCTTTTGATGATATGCATAAGTCGCTGCAAATATAGAATCGGTAAATACTGAGTATTGTTTACTTCAAATGAATGGGTTAACATAAACATTTTATGCTGTTTTCCCAGGATGTAGAAGGAATAATGATCGGCATTTGTTTTCAGGTTCTCATGTCTCCTCTCTTTTTCGTTTGTTTTTAGATTGACATCACACCTGAAACACTCTTCCTGGTGAGGATGCCGGTCCATTCCTCAGGGGACGGAGCCAATTTAAGAAGACTTGGTTCCCTCAGACAACTCGCGGTCTGGGATAGTACCTGAGGAAAGACCTGCTATACACCTGACCTGGAGGACCCAGTTATTTCAGATGATGATGTCAAAGGGGGAAATGATAGAATTGGGTAGAGGAGACTCCATTTTTGTGTTCAAAGACTCCATTTTGTATGAAGACTTGATTATTCTCGGTCTAAGTGACTGTATTCTATCTTTCTTGTTTTTTTCTACATAACAAACTTTAAACTTTTGAACTAAGAGACGATGGGCACCTTATCTTCAAGAATGCAGACACTTATCTTTTTCTACCCCAGATGCGTCCTTGAAACAATGGTTCATTATATTTGAGCTTAAGCAATGTATATTTTGTATCTAACTTTCTTCTGCAAAAGATTTATGGCTTTCCTGTGTTTGTACAATGTAGAGTTTACTGCACACGCCTAATTGAAAGTGGGCTATAAAATACTCCTGAAAAGAGGGCTAGGGCAGTTCTGCCTTCAGCTTACAGAGACAACACTTGTGTTTGTGTCGTGATTTTGAATGGCAGGTAGTGTTGGAAGGAACGTTGGGTGACTGCAGCCCCATACAGGCTTTCCACACACAAATTGGGCATCCGCCGACAGAAGACGTCTCGGCCTTTGAGGTCGAACCTAACAATGGGTGTATAGGGAGAAGTATTAGCAGAAGAGAGAGGAGTGCTTATAGGTGTATAGGAAGAGGCAATAGCAGTAGAAAGGGAAGTGTTTATGGGTGTATAGGGAAAGGTATTAGAAGATGGGAGGGAAGTGCCCATGGGTGTATAGGGAGAGGCATTAGCAGTAGAAAGGGAAGTGCTCATGGGTGTATAGGGAGCGGCATTAGCAGTAGAAAGGGAAGTGCTCACGGGTGTATAGGGAAAGGTTTTAGAAGATGGGAGGGAAGTGCTCATGGGTGTATAGGGAGAGGTATTAGCAGTAGAGAGGGAAGTGCTCATGGATGTATAGGGAAAAGTATTAGCAGTAGAGAGGGAAGTGCTTATGGGTGTATAGAAAGAGGTATTAGCAGTAGAGAGGGAAGTGCTCATGGATGTATAGGGAGATGTATTAGCAGTAGAGAGGGAAATGCTTATGGGTGTCTAGGAAGAGGCATTAGCAGTATAAGGCTTTCCTTCATATAAGATAGAGATAGGCATAAGGCTAGCCTTCATATAAGATAGGGATAGGTATAAGGCTATCCTTCATATAAGATAGAGATAGACATAAGGCTATCCTCCACATAAGATAGATATAGGTATAAGGCTATCCTTCATATAAGATAGAGATAGACATAAGGCAATCCTTCATATAAGATAGGGATAGACATAAGGCTATCCTTCATATAAGATAGGAATAGGTATAAGGCTTCCCTTCATATAAGATAGGGATAGGTATAAGGCTAGCCTTCATATAAGATAGGGATAGGCATAAGGCTTCCCTTCATATAAGATAGGTATAAGGCTATCCTTTATATAAGATAGGGACAGACATAAGGCTATCCTTCATATAAGATAGGGATAGGTATAAGGCTATCCATCATATAAGATAGAGATAGGTATAAGGCTATCCTTCATATAAGATAGGGATAGGTATAAGGCTATCCTTCATATAAGATAGAGATAGGTATAAGGCTATCCTTCATATAAGATAGGGATAGGCATAAGGCTATCATTCATATAAGATAGGGATAGGTATAAGGCTATACTTCATATAAGATAGGGATAGGTATAAGGCTATCCTTCATATACGATAGAGATAGGTATAAGGCTATCCTTCATATAAGATAGGGATAGGTATAAGGCTATACTTCATATAAGATAGGTATAGGTATAAGGCTATCCTTCATATAAGATAGGGATAGGTATAAGGCTATCCTTCATATAAGATAGGGATAGGCATAAGGCTATCCTTCATATAAGATAGGGATTTTTAAAATGGCACAACAGCTCAACAAATGTGCAACAGCTCAATTTTTCCTCTGCAAAGCTTTTGATATCTCTCCCCCATTTATGATATTTTGTAGAATGTATCTAAGCCTGTTGTGAAGTCTCAGCTGTTTTTACTGCCTCTGTCTACCATATATATATATATATATATATATATATATATACTATCTGAGTACTCGGTGCTGCTACCTTATCCTTATGGGAGAGGAAAAGCAACTGTTACGCCGAGCGCTCCGGGTCCCCGCTCCTCCCCGGAGCGCTCGCTACACTCTCGCTACTGCAGCGCCCCGGTCAGATCCACTGACCCGGTGCGCTGCGATACCGCCTCCAGCCGGGATGCGATGCGCGATGCGGGTGGCGCCCGCTCGCGATGCGCACCCCGGCTCCCGTACCTGACTCGCTCTCCGTCGGTCCTGTCCCGGCGCGCGCGGCCCCGCTCCCTAGGGCGCACGCGCGCCGGGTCTCTGCGATTTAAAGGGCCACTGCGCCGCTGATTGGCGCAGTGGTTCTAATCAGTGTGTTCACCTGTGCACTCCCTATGTATACCTCACTTCCCCTGCACTCCCTCGCCGGATCTTGTTGCCATTGTGCCAGTGAAAGCGTTTCCTTGTGTGTTCCTAGCCTGTGTTCCAGACCTCCTGCCGTTGCCCCTGACTACGATCCTTGCCGCCTGCCCCGACCTTCTGCTACGTCCGACCTTGCTTCTGTCTACTCCCTTGTACCGCGCCTATCTTCAGCAGTCAGAGAGGTTGAGCCGTTGCTAGTGGATACGACCTGGTCACTACCGCCGCAGCAAGACCATCCCGCTTTGCGGCGGGCTCTGGTGAACACCAGTAGTGACTTAGAACCGGTCCACTAGCACGGTCCACGCCAATCCCTCTCTGGCACAGAGGATCCACCTCCTGCCAGCCGGCATCGTGACAGTAGATCCGGCCATGGATCCCGCTGAAGTTCCTCTGCCAGTTGTCGCCGACCTCACCACGGTGGTCGCCCAGCAGTCACAACAGATAGCGCAACAAGGCCACCAGCTGTCTCAACTGACCGTGATGCTACAGCAGCTACTACCACAGCTTCAGCAATCATCTCCTCCGCCAGCTCCTGCACCTCCTCCGCAGCGAGTGGCCGCTTCAGGCCTACGACTATCCTTGCCGGATAAATTTGATGGGGACTCTAAATTTTGCCGTGGCTTTCTTTCACAATGTTCCCTGCACTTGGAGATGATGTCGGACCAGTTTCCTACTGAAAGGTCTAAGGTGGCTTTTGTAGTCAGCCTTCTGTCTGGAAAAGCTCTGTCATGGGCCACACCGCTCTGGGACCGCAATGACCCCGTCACTGCCTCTGTACACTCCTTCTTCTCGGAAATTCGAAGTGTCTTTGAGGAACCTGCCCGAGCCTCTTCTGCTGAGACTGCCCTGCTGAACCTGGTCCAGGGTAATTCTTCCGTTGGCGAGTACGCCGTACAATTCCGTACTCTTGCTTCAGAACTATCCTGGAATAATGAGGCCCTCTGCGCGACCTTTAAAAAAGGCCTATCCAGCAACATTAAAGATGTTCTGGCCGCACGAGAAATCCCTGCTAACCTACATGAACTCATTCATCTAGCCACTCGCATTGACATGCGTTTTTCCGAAAGGCGTCAGGAGCTCCGCCAGGATATGGACTTTGTTCGCACGAGGCGTTTTTTCTCCCCGGCTCCTCTCTCCTCTGGTCCCCTGCAATCCGTTCCTGTGCCTCCCGCCGTGGAGGCTATGCAAGTTGACCGGTCTCGCCTGACACCTCAAGAGAGGACACGACGCCGCATGGAGAATCTCTGCCTGTACTGTGCCGGTACCGAACACTTCCTGAAGGATTGTCCTATCCGTCCTCCCCGCCTGGAAAGACGTACGCTGACTCCGCACAAAGGTGAGACAGTCCTTGATGTCAACTCTGCTTCTCCACGTCTTACTGTGCCTGTGCGGATATCTGCCTCTACCTTCTCCTTCTCTACTATGGCCTTCTTGGATTCCGGATCTGCAGGAAATTTTATTTTGGCCTCTCTCATCAACAAGTTCAACATCCCGGTGACCAGTCTCGCCAGACCCCTCTACATCAATTGTGTTAACAATGAAAGATTGGACTGTACCATACGTTTCCGCACGGAGCCCCTCCTAATGTGCATCGGACCTCATCACGAAAAAATTTAGTTTTTGGTCCTCCCCAATTGCACTTCCGAAATTCTCCTTGGACTACCCTGGCTTCAACACCATTCCCCAACCCTGGATTGGTCCACAGGGGAGATCAAGAGCTGGGGTACCTCTTGTTTCAAGGACTGCCTTAAACCGGTTCCCAGTACTCCCTGCCGTGACCCTGTGGTTCCCCCTGTAACCGGTCTCCCTAAGGCCTATATGGACTTTGCTGATGTGTTTTGCAAAAAACAAGCTGAGACTCTACCTCCTCACAGGCCTTATGACTGTCCTATTGACCTCCTCCCGGGCACTACTCCACCCCGGGGCAGAATTTATCCTCTGTCCGCCCCAGAGACTCTTGCTATGTCTGAGTACATCCAGGAAAATTTAAAAAAGGGCTTTATCCGCAAATCCTCCTCTCCTGCCGGAGCTGGATTTTTCTTTGTGTCCAAAAAAGATGGCTCCCTACGTCCTTGCATTGACTACCGCGGTCTTAATAAAATCACGGTAAAGAACCGCTACCCTCTACCTCTTATCTCTGAACTCTTTGATCGCCTCCAAGGTGCCCACATCTTTACCAAACTGGACTTAAGAGGTGCTTATAATCTCATCCGCATCAGGGAGGGGGATGAATGGAAAACGGCATTTAACACTAGAGATGGACACTTTGAGTATCTGGTCATGCCCTTTGGCCTGTGCAACGCCCTTGCCGTCTTCCAAGACTTTGTTAATTAAATTTTTCGTGATCTCTTATATTCCTGTGTTGTTGTATATCTGGACGATATTCTGATTTTTTCTGCCAACCTAGAAGAACACCGCCAGCATGTCCGCATGGTTCTTCAGAGACTTCGAGACAATCAACTTTATGCCAAAATGGAGAAATGTCTGTTTGAATGTCAATCTCTTCCTTTCCTAGGATACTTGGTCTCTGGCCAGGGACTACAAATGGATCCAGACAAACTCTCTGCCGTCTTAGATTGGCCACGCCCCTCCGGACTCCGTGCTATCCAACGTTTTTTGGGGTTCGCCAATTATTACAGACAATTTATTCCACATTTTTCCACCATTGTGGCTCCTATCGTGGCTTTAACCAAAAAGAATGCCAATCCTAAGTCATGGCCTCCTCAAGCGGAAGACGCCTTTAAACGGCTCAAGTCTGCCTTTTCTTCTGCTCCCGTGCTCTCCAGACCTGACCCATCTAAACCCTTCCTATTGGAGGTTGATGCCTCCTCAGTAGGAGCTGGAGCGGTTCTTCTACAAAAAAATTCTTCCGGGCATGCTGTTACCTGTGGTTTTTTTTCTAGGACCTTCTCTCCGGCGGAGAGGAACTACTCCATCGGGGATCGAGAGCTACTGGCCATTAAATTAGCACTTGAGGAATGGAGGCATCTGCTGGAGGGATCAAAATTTCCAGTTATTATTTACACCGATCACAAGAATCTCTCCTATCTCCAGTCTGCCCAACGGCTGAATCCTCGCCAGGCCAGGTGGTCTCTGTTCTTTGCCCGGTTTAATTTTGAAATTCACTTTCGCCCTGCCGACAAGAACATTAGGGCCGATGCTCTCTCTCGTTCCTCGGATGCCTCGGAAGTAGAGCTCTCTCCGCAACACATCATTCCTCCTGACTGCCTGATCTCCACTTCTCCAGCCTCCATCAGGCAAACTCCTCCAGGGAAGACCTTCGTCTCTCCACGCCAACGCCTCGGAATCCTCAAATGGGGTCACTCCTCCCATCTCGCAGGCCATGCGGGCATCAAGAAATCCGTGCAACTCATCTCTCGTTTCTATTGGTGGCCGACTCTGGAGACGGATGTTGTTGATTTTGTGCGGGCCTGCACTGTCTGTGCCCGGGATAAGACTCCTCGCCAGAAGCCCGCTGGTCTTCTTCATCCTCTGCCTGTCCCCGAACAGCCTTGGTCTCTGATTGGTATGGACTTTATTACAGACTTACCCCCATCCCGTGGCAACACTGTTGTTTGGGTGGTCGTTGATCGATTTTCCAAGATGGCACATTTTATTCCTCTTCCTGGTCTTCCTTCAGCGCCTCAGTTGGCAAAACAATTTTTTGTACACATTTTTCGTCTTCACGGGTTGCCCACGCAGATCGTCTCGGATAGAGGCGTCCAATTCGTGTCAAAATTCTGGAGGGCTCTCTGTAAACAACTCAAGATTAAATTAAACTTTTCTTCTGCTTATCATCCTCAATCCAATGGGCAAGTAGAAAGAATTAACCAGGTCCTGGGTGATTATTTACGGCATTTTGTTTCCTCCCGCCAGGATGACTGGGCAGATCTTCTACCATGGGCCGAATTCTCGTATAACTTCAGAGTCTCTGAATCTTCTTCCAAATCCCCATTTTTCGTGGTGTACGGCCGTCACCCTCTTCCCCCCCTCCCTACTCCCTTGCCCTCTGGTTTGCCCGCTGTGGATGAAATAACTCGTGATCTTTCCACCATATGGAAAGAGACCCAAAATTCTCTCTTACAGGCTTCATCACGCATGAAGAAGTTTGCTGATAAGAAAAGAAGAACTCCCCCCATTTTTTCTCCCGGAGACAAGGTATGGCTCTCCGCTAAATATGTCCGCTTCCGTGTTCCCAGCTACAAATTGGGACCACGCTATCTTGGTCCTTTCAAAGTTTTGTGCCAAATTAATCCTGTCTCTTACAAACTTCTTCTTCCTCCTTCTCTTCGTATTCCTAATGCCTTTCACGTTTCTCTTCTTAAACCACTCATCATCAACCGTTTCTCTCCCAAACTTGTTTCTCCCACTCCTGTTTCTGGCTCTTCGGACATCTTCTCCGTAAAGGAGATACTGGCCTCCAAGAAGGTCAGAGGGAAAACCTTTTTTTTGGTCGACTGGGAGGGTTGTGGTCCTGAAGAGAGATCCTGGGAACCTGAGGACAATATCCTAGACAAAAGTCTGGTCCTCAGGTTCTCAGGCCCCAAGAAGAGGGGGAGACCCAAGGGGGGGGGGTACCGTTACGCCGAGCGCTCCGGGTCCCCGCTCCTCCCCGGAGCGCTCGCTACACTCTCGCTACTGCAGCGCCCCGGTCAGATCCACTGACCCGGTGCGCTGCGATACCGCCTCCAGCCAGGATGCGATGCGCGATGCGGGTGGCGCCCGCTCGCGATGCGCACCCCGGCTCCCGTACCTGACTCGCTCTCCGTCGGTCCTGTCCCGGCGCGCGCGGCCCCGCTCCCTAGGGCGCGCGCGCGCCGGGTCTCTGCGATTTAAAGGGCCACTGCGCCGCTGATTGTCGCAGTGGTTCTAATCAGTGTGTTCACCTGTGCACTCCCTATGTATACCTCACTTCCCCTGCACTCCCTCGCCGGATCTTGTTGCCATTGTGCCAGTGAAAGCGTTTCCTTGTGTGTTCCTAGCCTGTGTTCCAGACCTCCTGCCGTTGCCCCTGACTACGATCCTTGCTGCCTGCCCCGACCTTCTGCTACGTCCGACCTTGCTTCTGTCTACTCCCTTGTACCGCGCCTATCTTCAGCAGTCAGAGAGGTTGAGCCGTTGCTAGTGGATACGACCTGGTCACTACCGCCGCAGCAAGACCATCCCGCTTTGCGGCGGGCTCTGGTGAACACCAGTAGTGACTTAGAACCGGTCCACTAGCACGGTCCACGCCAATCCCTCTCTGGCACAGAGGATCCACCTCCTGCCAGCCGGCATCGTGACAGCAACAAAGGAGGAAGCTTTTGTCCTCCTATCCCGTCCCCTAAATCCTGACCCCCATATTCCCTCCTCATGTCCCGACCCCAAATCGCCACCTCATATTCCGACCTCATAACCTGTCCTCATATTTTGTTCTCATATCTCGACCCCATATCCCGTTCTCATATCCCGTCCCTATATCCCAACCTCATATCCTGTCCCCATATCCCGACCTCATATCTCATCCCCATATCTCGTCCTCATATCCCGACCCCATATCCTGACCCCATATCCCGTCCGCATATCCCGTCCCCATATCTCGTCCTTATATCCCATCCTCATATCCCGTCCCTATATCCCGACCTCCTATCCTGTCCCCATATCCTGTCCTCATATCCCGACCCCATATCTCATCCTCATATCTCGTCCTCATATCCCGTCCCTATATCCCGTCCTCATATCCTGTCCCCATATCCCGTCCTCATGTCCCGACCTCATATTCCAACCTCTTATCCCTTCCTCATATCCCGACCCCATATCCCGACCCCATATCCCATTCTTATATCCCGTCCCCATATCCCCTCCTCATATCCTGTCCTCATATCCCGACCTCATATCCTCTCCTCATATCCCATCCCCATAGCTAATCCTCATTTCTAAACCTCATATCCCGACCTCATATCCCGTCCTCATATCCCGACCTCATATCCCATCCTCATATCCCGACCCCATATCCCGACCTCATATCCCGACCCCATATCCCGACCCCATATCCCGACCTCATATCCTGTCCCCATAGCTAATCCTCATTTCTAATCCTCATATCCCATCCTCAGGTGGGGCTGCATTGTGGTAAAGATATTGTAAGCTGAAAATAAAATGGGTGTGGCTTAAAAGGTGGGCGTGTTTCTGTGACATGGGACATGGCATGCAGGCAGGGTGTAGCTTGCAAGCCGGACTGACACATTCACCAGGAGATGCAGAGCGGAGCTTGTGGAGTGAGGTCCTAGAAGTCCTATACACTTGCATGGTACTTGAAACAAAAACCCATCCGTCACATATGGGGGCAGATTAGGGGTTAAATTAACTATCCTATATTTTAAGTGGACATATTAGTAACATGTGACCAAGTATTATGGAAATATCTCCAGCCGTTGGGAACTTATGCAGTAACATATATTTCCCATTGACTTGTATGGGACTTTAAATAAAAACCCTGCCCTTGGCAAATGGGGGTGAGTAAGGGTTAAATCACCTATCCTATGTTTGTTGTTGTCATATAAGTAACATGTGTGCAGAGTTTCATGTTAACCCCTTGAGGACGCAAGGCGTACCTGATCGCCCTGAATCCGCTCCCTTTCTATAACGGGGGGCCATGCCATGGCTAATAGCTATTAACCCTTTAGACGCGGCTTTCAAAGTTGATCGCCACGTCTAAAGTGAAACTAAACTGCTCCCGGCTAGCTCAGTGGACTGATCGGGACCGCCGCGGGGAAATCGCGGCATCCCAAACAGCTGTAGGACACGAGGAGGGTCCCTACCTTCCCCCTGGTGTCCGATTGCCGAATGACTGCTCAGTGCCTGAGATCCAGGCATGAGCAGTCAAGCATCAGAATCATCGATCAATGGTTTCTTATGAGAAACCATTGATCAATGTAAAAGATCAGTGTGTGCAGTGTTATAGCCCCCTATGGGATAACAATGATCAGTGTAAGAGATCAGTGTGTGCCGTGTGATAGTCCGCTATGGGATAACAATGATCAGTGTAAGAGATCAGTGTGTGCAGTGTGATAGTCCCCTATGGGGTAACAATGATCAGTGTAAGAGATCAGTGTGTGCAGTGTTATAGTTCCCTATGGGATAACAATGATCAGTGTAAGAGATCAGTGTGTGCAGTGTTATAGTCCCCTATGGGATAACAATGATCAGTGTAAGAGATCAGTGTGTGCAGTGTTATAGTCCCCTATGGGAGCTATAACATTACAACAACAAAAAAAGTGAAAAAAAAAAAAAAGTGAATAAAGGTCATTTAACCCCTTCCCTAATAAAAGTTTGATCACCCCCTTTTCCCATTAAAAAAACAAAAACAAACTGTAAATAAAAATAAACATATGTGATATCGCCGAATGCAGAAATGTCCGAATTATAAAAATATATCATTAATTAAACCGCACGGTCAATGGCGTATGCGCAAAAAAAGTCCAAAATAGTGTATTTTTGGTCACTTTATATCATGAAAAAATGAATAAAAAGCAATCAAAATGTATGATCAATACATAAATGGTACCGCTAAAAACTTCAGATCACAGCGTAAAAATGAGCCCTCATACCGCCCCATACACGGAAAAATAAAAAAGTTATAGGGGTCAGAAGATGACAATTTTAAACGTATACATTTTCCTGCATGAAGTTATGATTTTTTCCAGAAGTGCGACAAAATCAAACCTATATAAGTAGGGGATCATTTTAATCGTATGAACCTACAGAATAAAGATAAGGGGGCAGATTTATCAAAACCTGTACAGAGGAAAACTTGCCCAGTTGCCCATAGCAACCAATCAGATTACGTCTTTCATTTTTCATAGGCCTCCTTAACTCCTTAAGGACCAGGGGTTTTTCCGTTTTTGCACTTTAATTTTTCCTCCTTACCTTTAAAAAAATCATAACCCTTTCAATTTTGCACCTAAAAATCCCTATGTGGCTTGTTTTTTGCGCCACCAATTCTACTTTGTAATTACATCAGTTATTTTACCCAAAAATCTACAGCGAAACAGAAAAAAAATCATTTTGAGACAAAATTGAAAAAATAAACGCCATTTTGTAACTTTTGGGGGCTTCCGTTTCTACACAGTACATTTTTCGGTAAAAATTACACCTTATCTTTATTCTGTAGGTCCATACGGTTATAATGATTCCCTACTTATATAGGTGATTTTGTCGCACTTCTGGAAAAAATCATAACTAAATGCAGGAAAATGTATACGATTAAAATTGTCATCTTCTGACCCCTATAACTTTTTTATTTTTCCGCATATTGGGCGGTATGAGGGCTCATTTTTTGTGCCATGATTTTAGCGGTATGATTTATGTATTGATCGCACTTTTTGATCGCTTTTTATTCATTTTTTCATTATATAAAAAGTGACCCAAAATACGCTATCGTGGACTTTGGATTTTTTTTGCGCATACGCCATTGACCGTGCGGTTTAATTAATGATATATATTTATAATTCGGACATTTCCGCACGCGGCGATACTATATATGTTTATTTTTATTTACAGTTTTTTTTTTTAAATGGGAAAAGGAGAGTGATTCAAACTTTATTAGGGAAGGGGTTAAATGATCTTTATTCACTTTTTTTTTTTCCACTTTTTTTTTTTTTTGCAGTGTTATAGCTCCCATAGGGGACTATATAACACTGCACACACTGATCTTTTATACTGATCATTGTTATCCCATAGGAAGCTATAACACTGCGAACACTGATCTTTTACATTGATCAATGGTTTCTCATAGTAAACCATTGGTCAGTGATTCTGCTGCTTGACTGCTCATGCCTGGATCTCAGGCTCTGAGCATTCATTCGGCGATCGGACACCAGGAGGCAGGGTAAGTGACCTTCCTGCTGTGTCTCAGCTGTTCGGGATGCCAAGATTTTGCCGCATCTATCCCTAACAGCCCCCTGAGCTAGCCGGCTACGTTTTATTTTCACTTTAGACTTGGCGGTCAACTTTGAACGTCACGTCTAAAGGGTTAATAGCGTGCGGCACTGCGATCAGTGCTGCGCGCTATTAGCCACGGGTCCCGGCCGTTGTCACGCTGTGGCCCCGTGTTATAGAACGGGAGAGGACTCAGGACGTACCGGTATGTCCTCGGTCCTTTAAGAGGTTAAAAATGAAAGAAGTTAGTTGATTGGTTGCTATGGGCAACTGGGCAACTTTTCCTCTGCACAGGTTTTGATAAATCTCCCCCAAGGTGTCATTTTTACCGAAAAATGTACTGCCTAAACACGGAAACCCCCAAAAATGACAAAACGGCATTTTTTCTTCAATGTTGTCGCACAACGATTCTTTTTTCCGTAAAATGACTAATATCATTACAAAGTAGAATTGGTGGCGCAAAAAAATTAAGCCGTGCTATGGATTTTTAGGTGGAAAATTGAAAGGGTTATGATTTTTAAAAGGTGAGGAGGAAAAAAACTAAAGTGCAAAAATGGAAAAACGCTCAGTCCTTAAGGGGTTAATATCTTTAGCCGTGTGGAAGTGATGCTGGAACATACACACACACTATATATATATATATATATATATATATGTATGTAGGTGTGTGTGTGTATATATCACAGACTACAGGACCTTCGATGATGTCACGGGCATGTGATCGGTCACATGAGGGGGAGGAGTAAACCAGACGCTTTTCACTGTTTAGCCCTTCCCATCAGGTGACATCATTGAAGGTCCTTCAGCCGGCAACATTTACAGCATATATCCCACGTGTGCGACTGGTCACATGACTGTGACATCATCAAAGGTCCTATAGGTACTAAAGTGTTCTACCTGCAGGCCAGTTATCAGTCAGGTATGTGGGACTTGTAGTGCTTTTTTTTTTTTTTGTTCGTTTTTCTATCTTTATTTACACCCAGGCAGGATTTCTCTTTAATCCTTTTGTTTTTTTTGTTTATTATATTTTATTTGTTATATAGTTGGTGCATTGCAGCCCTGCAAGCCCAGGGGGCAGCACCATAGAAAGTCTCTGCTTTGCCAGCGGCGACCCCCTTGTACTCACTAAGATTGGGGTTCAGGGGGGGGGCGAGTTGAATATTTGAAAGTGCTGTGTCATTGGGTGTATGGGGTCTCCACTGTGTAGTAAAGTGGTCTTCAAACTGTGGCCCTCCAGATGTTGCAAAACTACAACTCCCAGCATGCCCGGACAGCCAACGGCTGTCCGGGCATGCTGGGAGTTGTAGTTTTGCAACATCTGGAGGGCCACCGTTGAGGGCCACTGCTATAGTGCAAACTTTGAAGGGGCCGTAGCAGTAAATTAAGGGCCTGTTCACACCACATTTAACTATCCTGTTGAAATGTCTTTTTTTTAATTTTATTTTTATCTTTTTTTTATTTTATTTTATTTATTTATTTATTTTACAAATTGATAAATTAACTAATCCATAGGTTTTCAACGCAATTTTCCTGATGGGTAAACCTGGGGAAAAATGTATGTTTCCCAAAAAAATCTTATCTTTCAGATGTCCGTTTTCGTACGTTTTGTGTCATATTTTTTCGAAAAATTGTAGTCGATCTTTCTAGAAAATTTCGAAGGTACAGCGCACATGTAAAATTATATATATATATTTGTGTAGGATTAGACGGATCAGGACCTACGTGTATACGATTTGAAACGTAAGCGGACCAAAACAGAAGCAAATAGATATGTCTAGGTCAGTGTTTTCCAAGCAGGGTGCCCCCAGCTGTTGCAAAACTACAACTCCCAGCATGGAGGGAAGCACTCTGGTCGGGAAACACTGCTTTGTAGAACAGTGTTTCCCAACCAGGGCGCCCCCAGCTGTTGCAGAACTACAACTCCCAGCATGCCCGGACAGCCTATGGCAACAGGATGATGCAGGATTGGCATCCTTTTCCTGGCATCTGTTTGTTTTTGTTTGTTTTTTTCTTATATAATACTTGTAATTGACTTTAACATCTAGTCTAAAAAAATAAAATAATTGAAAAAATGTAAAAATAAAATAGAATCAATTTAAAAATACATTTAAAGCAATGCAAATAAGTCTGTAAGAGAAAAAGAAAAGGACGGCTCATAATTATTGTGTATTCCGGTGATAGAAACGCAATAAATAGGGGGTTAAAGGAGCACTGCAGCCTTAGGGTGGATTTTATTGCGGGTTTTCCGCTGCGTATTTGAAAGTGGGCGGGCTCTTCTTGGCTGTCCGCAGCAGATTTTCCGCGGCGGAATTTACGCTGCGGAAAATCTGGCGAAAGTCCCATTGAAGTCAGTAGGGACTGCGGTGTATTTTCCGCAATGTAAATTCCGCTGTGGGAAATCTGCTGCGGCAGCCGAGAAGAGCCCGCCCACTTTTAAATACACAGCGGGAAACCCCACAAAAGAATCAGCCTGTGTGAACCTACCCTTAGACACTTATCCCCTATCCGCAGGATAAGGGATAAGTGTCTGATCGCGGGAGGTCCCAGTGGTCGGACCCCGTGCGGGGACTCTGCATTGACGCAGCTAATGCGCGTGTTGTTGACCTTAGGTTGACGACAAACCCCTCCATACAGCTCTATGGGAGAGGCGGGGATGCACGAACGCTGCGGGAGAGATCACCGGGGGGGGATCCCACCATTCGGACCCCCCCCGCCATCAGACACTTATCCCCTATCCTGCGGATAAGGGATAAGTGTCTAGATCTGCAGATCTCCGTTAAAGGGTTACTCCACCCCTAGACCTCTTATCCCCTATCTAAAGGATAATAGATAAGATGTCCGATTTTCCTGCTGCAACCGGCATTCGTTTAGAGCATCAGGTGCAGCGCCGGAGGCTCGTGACGCCACGGTCACACCCAGCTCGGGATGTCAGGGCCACCATGACGTCACGAGCCTCCGCCCCGCATCACCAGCCTTCGACTGTCCGGGCATGCTGGGAGGAGTAGTTTTGCTACAGCTGGAGGCACCCTGCTTGAGAAACACTGATCTACACACACAATTATACAAGACAATCATTGATCCTAATATTATTTATAATGAGCAAAGCCATAGATGTCCTGTGTGATCCGACTCCTTTCTGTCATAGCCAGCAGGAAGTTTTTCAGCAGTTTGCTCTACAGCAGCTCTTCTGTGGGATCGGACGAGGCCGGCTAGCCCCAAACACCAATGAGCCTTGGGCCCCCATGACCCTGTTCCTGGTTGTCCTTCTTTGGAGCACTTATGGTAGGTATTAAACCCTACATGGGGGGGGGGAATACCTCACAAGACCAGACGTTCTGGAGATGCTCTCACCATTTTGTCCTCATATCACAATTTGTCCTTTGTCATAGTCGCCCAAATCGCTTGCTCATTTTTACCACATCTAACATCAACTTCAAATTGCTCCAGGAGTAGACTCGGGAAAATTTATAAGGTAATGATTAAACACAAGGCACAAAAAAAATATTAAAGGGGTTCTCCACCATAAGGTGATTTTAGTATGTACCTGGCAGACAGTAATGGACATGCTTAGGAAGGATCTGCACTTGTCTTGGGGATAAATGGCTATACTGTGAGATTACCATAACACTGTAGCTTTTTGTGAACTGGTATTTCCTGTTTGTTTTCTTTTTTGCCTACAAATCCCACAATTCCATTTTCCTCCCTCCCACACATCAGCCACCCCACCCATTGAAACATAAATGAGCTGCATCCATTCAAAAGACCTGTGGTTTTCAATCAGGGTGCCTCCAGCTGTTGCATTAGTTGCAGATTGATCCCTCGACCCATTGAAGCAGACAGGCTCCCTGTCATCAGCTGACTAGTGATGTCAGGTCTCGGCCGCATTGCAACCTGGGAAAATCTGAGACAACAGTCATTTTGTATGCTGGTAAAAATAAATATTGGGGTGAAAATCACCTAAGAATTGTGAGAAAACCATCACACACAGGTACAGACACTATATTATGGATTACACTAACTTTACAGCCCCTGTAGCATAGTCAAATAAAAAGAAATCCTGGAATACCCCTTTAAAATAATTAAATCGAAATGGTAAAATGATATAGGATTGTTGGAGGAAGAGGAGTGGTGAGAAATAGTAAGAAATGTAGATAAATCCTCTATTAGCACAAATCACAAAATGTCACAAATCAAATTGATTCATAGAACCTGTTATACTCCCTATGGGGTTTTTTAGGATGGGGAAAAGACATGATACAAATTGCCCCCGATGTAATTGGGAAAATGCGGATCAGATACATATGATTTGGGGGTGTAAGGAGGTGCAAATATTATGGGAACAAGTTTATAGAAAAATTTAGGAAAATTTTGGGATGAAGTTAAAATGTAATATGGTTACTGCTGTATTGAGGTTGGAAATTGGGGAAAATAAAAACTATTTCTCAAACTTTTTGGGTTGACTAAGATCATGATCCTCAGGAAATGGTTTGCACCAAACGCGCCAGATATTAAAGAATGGATTAATCTAGTTGAAAAAGTCCAAAAATATGAATCTATATATTATTTTGGAAAACAAAATAATGCTTTGAACAAAAAAGATTGGGAGAAATGGAAGAAAAAAAAGATATAAGGTAGTGTGGCAGAAAGGCAACAGGCTAGCGGGGGAGGGTGGGAGGGGCTGGTGATGAGGGAGGGGGTAGGGATGATATGTATATTCATTTATGAATGTGTATGTTATTATATGTATGTTAATTTTGTAAAAATGTAATAAAAAATAAATTAAAAAAATCCTAATCTATCTCACCCATAACAGTCGCTGTTGTCACAAGATACTTGTGCGTTTTCCTTGATTCCCTCAGGTTTCTTAGATCCGAGACTCTTTCAAGTTTCCTTCTGAGAAGCATGGTTCTTTTCATCAATGACCGACCAAGGATGGACGATGCCAGAAACCACATGTCTGGGAGGATATTAGACCTCACCCTGGAGATAATCTACTGGATAACTGGAGAGGTGAGAGGTCACATGACGTCTTATCTCTATAATAAAACAGGGAAATGTCTGGAGAGGTGAGAGGTCACATGACGTCTTATCTCTATAATAAAACAGGGAAATGTCTGGAGAGGTGAGAGGTCACATGACGTCTTATCTCTATAATAAAACAGGGAAATGTCTGGAGAGGTGAGAGGTCACATGACGTCTTATCTCTATAATAAAACAGGGAAATGTCTGGAGAGGTGAGAGGTCACATGACGTCTTATCTCTATAATAAAACAGGGAAATGTCTGGAGAGGTGAGAGGTCACATGACGTCTTATCTCTATAATAAAACAGGGAAATGTCTGGAGAGGTGAGAGGTCACATGACGTCTTATCTCTATAATAAAACAGGGAAATGTCTGGAGAGGTGTCGGATTCTTAGTGTCTGTAGTGATCAGTGTCTCCCCATACACAGGATTACACAGTAGTGAAGAAGTCGTCTGGTGAGTGTGTGACCCCCCATGTGTCAGGAGGGCGGGGCAGGAGCCAGAGCCCCGCCCCCGAGGAGCCTCCACCCCATTCACTGATACATGAGCAGAAGATCCTAGAACTTACCTCCAGGATCACTGAGCTGCTGACTGGAGAGGTGAGCGCTGCTGGGAATGCTGGGACATTATACAATAAGGGAGGTGTCTGGAGGATGACGGGATCATTGTGTGTGTCAGGTTCCTATAAGGTGTCAGGATGTCGCTGTCTATTTCTCCATGGAGGAGTGGGAGTATTTAGAAGGACACAAGGAACTAGAAGACACATTAGTCATGCTGGACCTCATCCTGGAGATAATCAACCTGATAACTGGAGAGGTGAGAGGTCACATGAAGTCTTATCTCTAATAATGATAATAACTTCATTTACAGTCATGGCCGTAAATGTTGGCACCCCTGAAATTTTTCTAGAAAATGAAGTATTTCTCACAGGAAAGGATTGCAGTAACACAGGTTTTGCTATACACATGTTTATTCCCTTTGTGTGTATTGGAACTAAACCAAAAAAGGAGGAAAAAAAGCAAATTGGTCATAATGTCACCAAACTCCAAAAATGGGCTGGACTCTGCCGGCGATAGGCTGAGCGGCAGTGTGAAAACGCTTCAGGACACAAAATTCTTCACTACACCGGTACTTGCGGCCGGGGCCGAAAACGTCACACTGCCGCTCAGCCTATCGCCGGCCGAGTCGGACTGTGCTGCGGCTGCTGATTGGCTGATTCATCCGACCACCGGCAACCAGGAAGTGGATTGCAGCAGAGACCGGAGACGGTTACCGGAGGCCCCGTGGGAGCGGAGGAAGTTATGTACATCTTAATTTTTTTACTGCCGGCACTATGGGGGACAATTTTTATGGTCTGGAGTTCTCCTTTAAGTACATGGCACATAGGGGGAGACTGCTGAATATGAAACATTTAATGTCTCCAAGACCCAGACGTCTCAAAAGGGGGCGAAGTGAAAGTGGGGAGACCTATTGGGAAATGTTATAGGCTGCATGAAGAGATGTGTCTTTAGGACAGGTTTAAAACTGTGGATGTTGGGTAAAAGTCTGAGGGTTTGGGGTATCGCATTTCAGAGAACTGGTGCAGCACATTAAATATATTGGAGATGGGAACAAGAGGTTCGGATTATAAAAGATGTTAGTTTTAGATCATTAGCAGAGTGGAGAGAATGTGTAGGATGGTAGATAGAGATGAGGAGGGAATGTAGGGAGGTGCAGCACTGGGGAGAGATTTGTGGAGAGAGACTGGAGGAGGTGCGAGGGGATGGTGGTCACTAGAGCAGGTAGTGGGGGAGAGACTGGAGGAGGTGTGAGGGGATGGGTCACTAGAGCAGGTAGTGGGGGAGAGACTGGAGGAGGTGTCAGGGGATGGGTCACTAGAGCAGGTAGTGGGGGAGAGACTGGAGGAGGTGTCAGGGGATGGGTCACTAGAGCAGGTAGTGGGGGAGAGACTGGAGGAGGTGTCAGGGGATGGGGGTCACTAGAGCAGGTAGTGGGGGAGAGAGAGAGACTGGAGGAGGTGTGAGGGGATGGGTCACTAGAGCAGGTAGTGGGGGGAGAGACTGGAGGAGGTGTGAGGGGATGGGTCACTAGAGCAGGTAGTGGGGGAGAGACTGGAGGAGGTGTCAGGGGATGGGTCACTAGAGCAGGTAGTGGGGGAGAGACTGGAGGAGGTGTCAGGGGATGGGGGTCACTAGAGCAGGTAGTGGGGGAGAGACTGGAGGAGGGGTGAGGGGATGGGGGTCACTAGAGCAGGTAGTGGGGGAGAGACTGGAGGAGGTGTCAGGGGATGGGGGTCACTAGAGCAGGTAGTGGGGGAGAGACTGGAGGAGGGGTGAGGGGATGGGGGTCACTAGAGCAGGTAGTGGGGGAGAGACTGGAGGAGGTGTGAGGGGATGGGGGTCACTAGAGCAGGTAGTGGGGGAGAGAGACTGGAGGAGGTGTGAGGGGATGGGGGTCACTAGAGCAGGTAGTGGGGGAGAGACTGGAGGAGGTGTGAGGGGATGGGGGTCACTAGAGCAGGTAGTGGGGAGAGACTGGAGGAGGGGTGAGGGGATGGTGGTCACTAGAGCAAGTAGTGGGGGGGAGAGACTGGAGGAGGTGTGAGGGGATGGTGGTCACTAGAGCAGGTAGTGGGGGAGAGACTGGAGGAGGTGTGAGGGGATGGGGGTCACTAGAGCAGGTAGTGGGGGAGAGAGACTGGAGGAGGTGTGAGGGGATGGGGGTCACTAGAGCAGGTAGTGGGGGAGAGAGGCTGGAGGAGGTGTGAGGGGATGGGGGTCACTAGAGCAGGTAGTGGGGGAGAGACTGGAGGAGGTGTCAGGGGATGGGGGTCACTAGAGCAGGTAGTGGGGGAGAGAGGCTGGAGGAGGTGTGAGGGGATGGGGGTCACTAGAGCAGGTAGTGGGGGGAGAGACTGGAGGAGGTGTGAGGGGATGGGGGTCACTAGAGCAGGTAGTGGGGGGAGAGACTGGAGGAGGTGTGAGGGGATGGGTCACTAGAGCAGATAGTGGAGGAGAGACTGGAGGAGGTGTGAGGGGATGGGGGTCACTAGAGAAGATAGTGGGGGGAGAGACTGGAGGAGGTGTGAGGGGATGGGGGTCACTAGAGCAGGTAGTGGGGGAGAGAGACTGGAGGAGGTGTGAGGGGATGAGGGTCACTAGAGCAGGTAGTGGGGGGAGAGACTGGAGGAGGTGTGAGAGGATGGGTCACTAGAGCAGGTAGTGGGGGAGAGACTGGAGGAGGGGTGAGGGGATGGGTCACTAGAGCAGGTAGTGGGGGAGAGACTGGAGGAGGGGTGAGGGGATGGGGGTCACTAGAGCAGGTAATGGGGGAGAGAGACTGGAGGAGGTGTGAGGGGATGAATCACTAGAGCAGGTAGTGGGGGAGAGAGACTGGAGGAGGTGTCAGGGGATGGGTCACTAGAGCAGTTAGTGGGGGAGAGAGACTGGAGGAGGGGTGAGGGGATGGGGGTCACTAGAGCAGGTAGTGGGGGAGAGACTGGAGGAGGTGTGAGGGAATGGGGGTCACTAGAGCAGGTAATGGGGGAGAGAGACTGGAGGAGGTGTGAGGGGATGAATCACTAGAGCAGGTAGTGGGGGAGAGAGACTGGAGGAGGTGTCAGGGGATGGGTCACTAGAGCAGTTAGTGGGGGAGAGAGACTGGAGGAGGGGTGAGGGGATGGGGGTCACTAGAGCAGGTAGTGGGGGAGAGACTGGAGGAGGTGTGAGGGGATGGGGGTCACTAGAGCAGGTAGTGGGGGAGAGACTGGAGGAGGTGTGAGGGGATGGGTCACTAGAGCAGGTAGTGGTTGAGAGACTGGAGGAGGTGTGAGGGGATGGGGGTCACTAGAGCAGGTAGTGGGGGAGAGACTGGAGGAGGTGTGAGGGGATGGGGGTCACTAGAGCAGGTAGTGGGGGAGAGAGACTGGAGGAGGTGTGAGGGGATGGGGGTCACTAGAGCAGGTAGTGGGGGAGAGAGACTGGAGGAGGTGTGAGGGGATGGAAGTCACTAGAGCAGGTAGTGGTTGAGAGACTGGAGGAGGTGTGAGGGGATGGGTCACTAGAGCAGGTAGTGGGGGAGAGACTGGAGGAGGGGTGAGGGGATGGGGGTCACTAGAGCAGATAGTGGGGGAGAGACTGGAGGAGGTGTGAGGGGATGGGGGTCACTAGAGCAGATAATGGGGGAGAGAGACTGGAGGAGGTGTCAGGGGATGGGTCACTAGAGCAGATAATGGGGGAGAGAGACTGGAGGAGGTGTGAGGGGATGAATCACTAGAGCAGGTAGTGGGGGAGAGAGACTGGAGGAGGTGTCAGTGGATGGGGGTCACTAGAGCAGTTAGTGGGGGAGAGAGACTGGAGGAGGGGTGAGGGGATGGGTCACTAGAGCAGGTAGTGGGGGAGAGACTGGAGGAGGTGTGAGGGAATGGGGGTCACTAGAGCAGGTAGTGGGGAGAGACTGGAGGAGGGGTGAGGGGATGGGGGTCACTAGAGCAGATAATGGGGGAGAGAGACTGGAGGAGGTGTGAGGGGATGGGGGTCACTAGAGCAGATAATGGGGGAGAGAGACTGGAGGAGGTGTGAGGGGATGAATCACTAGAGCAGGTAGTGGGGGAGAGACTGGAGGAGGGGTGAGGGGATGGGGGTCACTAGAGCAGTTAGTGGGGGAGAGAGACTGGAGGAGGGGTGAGGGGATGGGGGTCACTAGAGCAGGTAGTGGGGGAGAGACTGGAGGAGGTGTGAGGGGATGGGGGTCACTAGAGCAGGTAGTGGGGGAGAGACTGGAGGAGGTGTGAGGGGATGGGTCACTAGAGCAGGTAGTGGTTGAGAGACTGGAGGAGGTGTGAGGGGATGGGGGTCACTAGAGCAGGTAGTGGGGGAGAGACTGGAGGAGGTGTGAGGGGATGGGGGTCACTAGAGCAGGTAGTGGGGGAGAGAGACTGGAGGAGGTGTGAGGGGATGGAAGTCACTAGAGCAGGTAGTGGTTGAGAGACTGGAGGAGGTGTGAGGGGATGGGTCACTAGAGCAGGTAGTGGGGGAGAGACTGGAGGAGGGGTGAGGGGATGGGTCACTAGAGCAGGTAGTGGGGGAGAGACTGGAGGAGGGGTGAGGGGATGGGTCACTAGAGCAGGTAGTGGGGGATAGACTGGAGGAGGGGTGAGGGGATGGGTCACTAGAGCAGGTAGTGGGGGAGAGAGACTGGAGGAGGTGTGAGGGGAAGGGTCACTAGAGCAGGTAGTGGGGGAGAGACTGGAGGAGGTGTGAGGGAAAGGGGGTCACTAGAGCAGATAATGGGGGAGAGAGACTGGAGGAGGTGTGAGGGGATGAATCACTAGAGCAGGTAGTGGGGGAGAGACTGGAGGAGGGGTGAGGGGATGGGGGTCACTAGAGCAGGTAGTGGGGGGAGAGACTGGAGGAGGTGTGAGGGGATGGGGGTCACTAGAGCAGTTAGTGGGGGAGAGAGACTGGAGGAGGTGTGAGGGGATGGGTCACTAGAGCAGATAGTGGGGGAGAGAGACTGGAGGAGGGGTGAGGGGATGGGTCACTAGAGCAGGTAGTGGGGGAGAGTGACTGGAGGAGGTGTCAGGGGATGGGGGTCACTAGAGCAGGTAGTGGGGGAGAGAGACTGGAGGAGGTGTGAGGGGATGGGGGTCACTTGAGCAGGTAGTGGGGGAGAGAGACTGGAGGAGGTGTTAGGGGATGGGTCACTAGAGCAGGTAGTGGGGGAGAGAGACTGGAGGAGGGGTGAGGGGATGGGTCACTAGAGCAAGTAGTGGGGGAGAGAGACTGGAGGAGGTGTGAGGGGATGGGGGTCACTAGAGCAGATAGTGGGGGAGAGAGACTGGAGGAGGTGTGAGGGGATGGGGGTCACTAGAGCAGGTAGTGGGGGAGAGAGACTGGAGGAGGTGTGAGGGGATGGGGGTCACTAGAGCAGGTAGTGGGGGAGAGACTGGAGGAGGTGTGAGGGGATGGGGGTCACTAGAGCAGATAGTGGGGGAGAGACTGGAGGAGGTGTGAGGGGATCGGGGTCACTGGAGCAGATAGTGGGGGAGAGACTGGAGGAGGTGTGAGGGGATGGGGGTCACTAGAGCAGGTAGTGGGGGAGAGACTGGAGGAGGGGTGAGGGGATGGGGGTCACTAGAGCAGGTAGTGGGGGAGAGACTGGAGGAGGGGTGAGGGGATGGGGGTCACTAGAGCAGGTAGTGGGGGAGAGACTGGAGGAGGTGTGAGGGGATGGGGGTCACTAGAGCAGGTAGTGGGGGAGAGAGACTGGAGGAGGTGTGAGGGGATGGGGGTCACTAGAGCAGGTAGTGGGGGAGAGAGACTGGAGGAGGTGTGAGGGGATGGGTCACTAGAGCAGGTAGTGGGGGAGAGAGACTGGAGGAGGTGTGAGGGGATGGGGGTCACTAGAGCAGATAGTGGGGGAGAGAGTGTCATGGTAAAGGTCGGCTGCTAGATTGGGACAAAGCAGGGGAGGGGAGGGAAGAAATGGGGATAAGGAAGACAGTAGAGGGGCTTTAAGGTAATTGGGGTTTATGGCAGGTAGGTTCCTGTAAGTGTATGAGGTTCGAGTGTCCGGAAGAGGATGAGAGTTTTTGATAGAGAAGGAGAGAAGGTTGTGGTCCAAGAGATCATAAAGAAAGTTAGTGAAGTAATAGACAGAGCCAAGAAGATCAAATCCAATGTATTCCCATCCTTGTGTGAAAGGCCAAAATAGAGGGTTAATGGGGATATTAAAAATCACTCATGATAAGTGTAAGAAGCAAAAAGATCACGAAATGTTTGAGGCGAACCAGGAGGACAATAAATGACCGCCACTAAATAGGCAAAGGAGTCTGAGCATGTGGACCTGAAACGAGGGAAATATGAGTGAGGGTAATGGAGAAGTGACCTGGGGGAGAGAAGCACCATGACGCCTCCACCATATATATATATAACAGGGAAATGTCTGGAGAGGTGAGAGGTCACATGACGCCTCCACCATATATATATATAACAGGGAAATGTCTGGAGAGGTGAGAGGTCACATGACGCCTCCACCATATATATATATAACAGGGAAATGTCTGGAGAGGTGAGAGGTCACATGACGCCTCCACCATATATATATATAACAGGGAAATGTCTGGAGAGGTGAGAGGTCACATGACGCCTCCACCATATATATATATATAACAGGGAAATGTCTGGAGAGGTGAGAGGTCACATGACGCCTCCACCATATATATATATATAACAGGGAAATGTCTGGAAAGGTGAGAGGTCACATGACGCCTCCACCATATATATATATAACAGGGAAATGTCTGGAGAGGTGAGAGGTCACATGACGCCTCCACCATATATATATATATATATAACAGGGAAATGTCTGGAGAGGTGAGAGGTCACATGACGCCTCCACCATATATATATATATATAACAGGGAAATGTCTGGAGAGGTGAGAGGTCACATGACGCCTCCACCATATATATATATATATATATAACAGGGAAATGTCTGGAGAGGTGAGAGGTCACATGACGCCTCCACCATATATATATAACAGGGAAATGTCTGGAGAGGTGAGAGGTCACATGACGCCTCCACCATATATATATATATAACAGGGAAATGTCTGGAGAGGTGAGAGGTCACATGACGCCTCCACCATATATATATAACAGGGAAATGTCTGGAGAGGTGAGAGGTCACATGACGCCTCCACCATATATATATAACAGGGAAATGTCTGGAGAGGTGAGAGGTCACATGACGTCTTATCTCTATAATATAACAGGGAAATGTCTGGAGAGGTGAGAGGTCACATGACGTCTTATCTCTATAATAAAACAGGGAAATGTCTGGAGAGGTGAGAGGTCACATGACGTCTTATCTCTATAATAAAACAGGGAAATGTCTGGAGAGGTGAGAGGTCACATGACGTCTTATCTCTATAATAAAACAGGGAAATGTCTGGAGAGGTGAGAGGTCACATGACGTCTTATCTCTATAATAAAACAGGGAAATGTCTGGAGAGGTGAGAGGTCACATGACGTCTTATCTCTATAATAAAACAGGGAAATGTCTGGAGAGGTGAGAGGTCACATGACGTCTTATCTCTATAATAAAACAGGGAAATGTCTGGAGAGGTGAGAGGTCACATGACGTCTGATCTCTATAATAAAACAGGGAAATGTCTGGAGAGGTGTCGGATTCTTAGTGTCTGTAGTGATCAGTGTCTCCTCATACACAGGATTACACAGTAGTGAAGAAGTCGTCTGGTGAGTGTGTGACCCCCCGTGTGTCAGGAGGGCGGGGCAGGAGCCAGAGCCCCGCCCCCGAGGAGCCTCCACCTCATTCACTGATACATGAGCAGAAGATCCTAGAACTTACCTCCAGGATCACTGAGCTGCTGACTGGAGAGGTGAGCGCTGCTGGGAATGCTGGGACATTATACAATAAGGGAGGTGTCTGGAGGATGACGGGATCATTGTGTGTGTCAGGTTCCTATAAGGTGTCAGGATGTCGCTGTCTATTTCTCCATGGAGGAGTGGGAGTATTTAGGAGGACACAAGGATCTGTACGCAGACATAGTCATGATGGAGGATCAGCAGCCCCTCACATCACCACTGGGTAAGAGGAGACCTTCCCTGATTGGAGAGAAGAGATCATGTGATCATCACATATAGACAATGGATTCAGTCACTGTCTTTATTTCCTATAGATGGATCCAGTCAGAGAAATCCCCCAGAGAGATGTCCCCGTCCTCTATATTCCCAGGATTGTAAAGAGGAAGAGCAGAATGTCCCCGTGGATCATCAGGTAGATGAAGCGGAGATTTCTGTAAATCCTCAATAGATTGATGTCATGGAGCTTTCTCCTAATCTTCTCCAGCAGTGGAGTATACAGTATACACTCTATATCCTCTTCTCCAGCAGTGGTGTATACAGTATACACTCTATATCCTCTTCTCCAGCAGTGGAGTATACAGTATACGCTCTATATCCTCTTCTCCAGCAGTGGAGTATACAGTATACGCTCTATATCCTCTTCTCCAGCAGTGGAGTATACAGTATACGCTCTATATCCTCTTCTCCAGCAGTGGAGTATACAGTATACGCTCTATATCCTCTTCTCCAGCAGTGGAGTATACAGTATACGCTCTATATCCTCTTCTCCAGGAGTGGAGTATACAGTATACGCTCTATATCCTCTTCTCCAGCAGTGGAGTATACAGTATACAATCTATATCCTCTTCTCCAGCAGTGGAGTATACAGTATACGCTCTATATCCTCTTCTCCAGCAGTGGAGTATACAGTATACGCTCTATATCCTCTTCTCCAGCAGTGGAGTATACAGTATACACTCTATATCCTCTTCTCCAGCAGTGGAGTATACAGTATACACTCTATATCCTCTTCTCCAGCAGTGGAGTATACAGTATACGCTCTATATCCTCTTCTCCAGCAGTGGAGTATACAGTATACACTCTATATCCTCTTCTCCAGCAGTGGAGTATACAGTATACGCTCTATATCCTCTTCTCCAGCAGTGGAGTATACAGTATACGCTCTATATCCTCTTCTCCAGCAGTGGAGTATACAGTATACGCTCTATATCCTCTTCTCCAGCAGTGGAGTATACAGTATACGCTCTATATCCTCTTCTCCAGCAGTGGAGTATACATTATACCCTCTATATCCTCTTCTCCAGCAGTGGAGTATACAGTATACAGTATATCCTCTTCTCCAGCAGTGGAGTATACAGTATACACTCTATATCCTCTTCTCCAGCAGTGGAGTATACAGTATACACTCTATATCCTCTTCTCCAGCAGTGGAGTATACAGTATACGCTCTATATCCTCTTCTCCAGCAGTGGAGTATACGGTATACGCTCTATATCCTCTTCTCCAGCAGTGCAGTATACGGTATACGCTCTATATCCTCTTCTCCAGCAGTGGAGTATACAGTATACGCTCTATATCCTCTTCTCCAGCAGTGGAGTATACAGTATACGCTCTATATCCTCTTCTCCAGCAGTGGAGTATACAGTATACACTCTATATCCTCTTCTCCGGCAGTGGAGTATACAGTATACGCTCTATTTCCTCTTCTCCAGCAGTGGAGTATACAGTATACGCTCTATATCCTCTTCTCCAGCAGTGGAGTATACAGTATACACTCTATATCCTCTTCTCCAGCAGTGGAGTATACAGTATACACTCTATATCCTCTTCTCCAGCAGTGGAGTATACAGTATACACTCTATATCCTCTTCTCCAGCAGTGGAGTATACAGTATACTCTCTATATCCTCTTCTCCAGCAGTGGAGTATACAGTATACGCTCTATATCCTCTTCTCCAGCAGTGGAGTATACAGTATACGCTCTATATCCTCTTCTCCAGCAGTGGAGTATACAGTATACGCTCTATATCCTCTTCTCCAGCAGTGGAGTATACAGTATACGCTCTATATCCTCTTCTCTAGCAGTGGAGTATACAGTATACGCTCTATATCCTCTTCTCTAGCAGTGGAGTATACAGTATACACTCTATATCCTCTTCTCCAGCAGTGGAGTATACAGTATATGCTCTATATCCTCTTCTCCAGCAGTGGAGTATACAGTATACGCTCTATATCCTCTTCTCCAGCAGTGGAGTATACAGTATACGCTCTATATCCTCTTCTCCAGCAGTGGAGTATACAGTATACGCTCTATATCCTCTTCTCCAGCAGTGGAGTATACAGTATACACTCTATATCCTCTTCTCCAGCAGTGGAGTATACAGTATATACTCTATATCCTCTTCTCCAGCAGTGGAGTATACAGTATACGCTCTATATCCTCTTCTCCAGCAGTGGAGTATACAGTGTACGCTCTATATCCTCTTCTCCAGCAGTGGAGTATACAGTATACGCTCTATATCCTCTTCTCCAGCAGTGGAGTATACAGTATACGCTCTATATCCTCTTCTCCAGCAGTGGAGTATACAGTATACGCTCTATATCCTCTTCTCCAGCAGTGGAGTATACAGTATACGCTCTATATCCTCTTCTCCAGCAGTGGAGTATACAGTATACGCTCTATATCCTCTTCTCCAGCAGTGGAGTATACAGTATACACTCTATATCCTCTTCTCCAGCAGTGGAGTATGCAGTATACGCTCTATATCCTCTTCTCCAGCAGTGGAGTATACAGTATACGCTCTATATCCTCTTCTCCAGCAGTGGAGTATACAGTATACGCTCTATATCCTCTTCTCCAGCAGTGGAGTATACAGTATACGCTCTATATCCTCTTCTCCAGCAGTGGAGTATACAGTATACACTCTATATCCTCTTCTACAGCAGTGGAGTATACAGTATACACTCTATATCCTCTTCTCCAGCAGTGGAGTATACAGTATACGCTCTATATCCTCTTCTCCAGCAGTGGAGTATACAGTATACACTCTATATCCTCTTCTCCAGCAGTGGAGTATACAGTATACGCTCTATATCCTCTTCTCCAGCAGTGGAGTATACAGTATACGCTCTATATCCTCTTCTCCAGCAGTGGAGTATACAGTATACGCTCTATATCCTCTTCTCCAGCAGTGGAGTATGCAGTATACATATATATTTGTGCGGTGCCTTCCCCTTTCAGGTTTTCTGATACCTTTATTGTTGGATTCTTGCAGGAAATTGATGGTGAAACTAAAAGTGGATTGGAAAATTCTGTGTCCCTGTCAGCGGATGGTAAGAGTTTATTGTAATAAGTTATTCGCATTGATAGAGAAATGTATTGAAAAAAGTCCTTATTATGATGATGATGATTTAATTATCATTTAGTTCCATCATTTCTATCATATTCCTTGGTGTCAGGACCTCTATAGTCCCTCATGATTGTCTGTCCTACAGAAAGAGCTCTAGAAGTAAAAGGATAAGCGCTCCATAGAGTAGTGACATTTACAGTAGTGACATTTACAGTAGTGACATTTATAGTGGTGACATTTACAGTGGTGACATTTATAGTAGTGACATTTATAGTAGTGACATTTACAGTGGTGACATTTATAGTAGTGACATTTATAGTAGTGACATTTATAGTAGTGACATTTATAGTAGTGACATTTATAGTAGTGACATTTATAGTAGTGACATTTAGAGTGGTGACATTTATAGTAGTGACATTTATAGTAGTGACATTTATAGTAGTGACATTTAGAGTGGTGACATTTACAGTAGTGACATTTAGAGTAGTGACATTTATAGTAGTGACATTTATAGTAGTGACATTTATAGTGGTGACATTTATAGTAGTGACATTTATAGTAGTGACATTTACAGTGGTGACATTTATAGTAGTGACATTTATAGTAGTGACATTTATAGTAGTGACATTTATAGTAGTGACATTTATAGTAGTGACATTTATAGTAGTGACATTTAGAGTGGTGACATTTATAGTAGTGACATTTATAGTAGTGACATTTATAGTAGTGACATTTAGAGTGGTGACATTTACAGTAGTGACATTTAGAGTAGTGACATTTATAGTAGTGACATTTATAGTAGTGACATTTATAGTGGTGACATTTATAGTGGTGACATTTATAGTAGTGACATTTATAGTAGTGACATTTATAGTAGTGACATTTATAGTAGTGACATTTATAGTAGTGACATTTAGAGTGGTGACATTTATAGTAGTGACATTTATAGTGGTGACATTTATAGTGGTGACATTTATAGTAGTGACATTTAGAGTGGTGACATTTATAGTGGTGACATTTATAGTGGTAACATCTATAGTAGTGACATTTACAGTAGTGACATTTAGAGTAGTGACATTTATAGTAGTGACATTTATAGTAGTGACATCTATAGTAGTGACATTTACAGTAGTGACATTTACAGTAGTGACATTTAGAGTAGTGACATTTAGAGTAGTGACATTTACAGTAGTGACATTTACAGTAGTGACATTTATAGTGGTGACATTTATAGTAGTGACATTTATAGTAGTGACATTTAGAGTAGTGATATTTATAGTAGTGACATTTACAGTAGTGACATTTATAGTAGTGACATTTATAGTAGTGACATTTAGAGTAGTGATATTTATAGTAGTGACATTTACAGTAGTGACATTTATAGTAGTGACATTTAGAGTGGTGACATTTACAGTGGTGACATTTAGAGTAGTAACATCTATAGTAGTGACATTTATAGTAGTGACATTTAGAGTAGTGACATTTAGAGTAGTGACATTTATAGTAGTAACATCTATAGTAGTAACATCTATAGTAGTGACATTTAGAGTAGTGACATTTATAGTAGTGACATTTAGAGTAGTGACATTTATAGTAGTAACATCTATAGTAGTGACATTTAGAGTAGTGACATTTATAGTAGTGACATCTATAGTAGTGACATTTATAGTAGTGACATTTATAGTAGTGACATTTACAGTAGTGACATTTATAGTGGTGACATTTATAGTAGTGATATTTATAGTAGTGATATTTACAGTAGTGACATTTACAGTGGTGACATTTATAGTAGTGATATTTACAGTAGTGACATTTACAGTGGTGACATTTACAGTGGTGACATTTAGAGTAGTGACATTTACAGTGGTGACATTTATAGTAGTGATATTTATAGTAGTGACATTTACAGTGGTGACATTTAGAGTGGTAACATTTATAGTAGTGACATTTATAGTAGTGACATTTACAGTGGTGACATTTACAGTGGTGACATTTAGAGTGGTGACATTTAGAGTGGTGACATTTAGAGTGGTGACATTTAGAGTGGTGACATTTAGAGTGGTGACATTTAGAGTGGTGACATTTATAGTAGTGACATTTAGAGTAGTGACATTTAGAGTAGTGACATTTAGAGTAGTGACATTTAGAGTAGTGACATCTATAGTAGTGACATTTATAGTAGTGACATTTACAGTGGTGACATTTATAGTGGTGACATTTATAGTAGTGATATTTATAGTAGTGATATTTACAGTAGTGACATTTACAGTGGTGACATTTACAGTGGTGACATTTAGAGTAGTGACATTTACAGTGGTGACATTTATAGTAGTGATATTTATAGTAGTGACATTTACAGTGGTGACATTTAGAGTGGTGACATTTAGAGTGGTAACATTTATAGTAGTGACATTTATAGTAGTGACATTTACAGTGGTGACATTTACAGTGGTGACATTTAGAGTGGTGACATTTAGAGTGGTGACATTTAGAGTGGTGACATTTAGAGTGGTGACATTTAGAGTGGTGACATCTACAGTAGTAATATTTATAGTAGTAGCATTTACAAGGATATAATAATTTCCTTCTCACCTTGGGTAGTTGTGTAACCTCATACACAACAATGGTAATAACATGTAACCGTAGGTCGTCCGCTGCCCTCCGGTAGGTATATGGCAATGGGGGAATTGGCTTCAAAGGAACCCGGCTCAACGGCGCTGATCGACCACACAGGTGTATAGGTAAAAGAGGTTTATTGACCAGAATGCAACGCGTTTTGCTGCGCATGCGCAGCTTCCTCAGGCTTGACAAAGGAGGTAGAAGGTACACAGCAAGTTTATATAGGTAAGAAATGGTTAATTCTTTGCTAATTCAGCCTGTTCTCTCTCACTAAACCTAATACACTGGGTTATAGTGTTGGGTGAACAAGTGTGAATGATGGGTCACTTACCAAAATCCATTCTGGAGGTCCTAAAATATGTCCTCTATAAGATCCTCTTCTTTATTCTCTGAATCGCGCTCAGGAGGCGGGGCTTCGCCGGCTTAATTTACTTATGCATGTTCTGTGTCTTCACATCCGAGACACTTCCCTTGCCGGACACGTGCGCGCTCTACTTTTTGCATAGAGCGCATGCGCCGACTGAGCGCTCACAAGACCAGCGAGGGGAGTCTCTAGCAGGTGGAGACACCGGACATGCATATGTAAATTGAGCCGGTGGGGCCCCGCCTCCCGTGCACGATTCAGGGAATAAAGAGGATCATGTAGAGGACATATCTCAGGACCTGCAGAACAGATTTTGGTAAGTGACCCATCATCTGACTTTTGTTCGCCCTCACTATAACCCAGTTTAATGAGGGTGAACAGGCTGACAGCTTTCCTTTTAAAGGGGTACTCCGGTTGAAAACTTTTTTTTATTAAATGAACTGGTGCCAGAAAGTTAAACAAATTTTTATAAATTACTTCTATTGAAAAAATCTTTATCCTTCCAGTACTTATTAGCAGCTGTTTGCCACAGAGGAAATTCTTAATTTTTTTAAATTTCTTATTTGTCTTCTCCACGGTGCTCTCTGCTGACACCTGATGCCCGTATCCAGAACTGTCCAGAGCAGGAGAAAATCCCCATAGCAAACCTCTCCTGCTCTGGACAGTTCCTGACACAGACAGAGGGGCGTCAGCAGAGAGCACTGTGGACAAGACAAAAAAGAAATTCAAAAAGTAAAGAACTTCCTCTGTAGTATACAGCTGCTAAAAAGTACTGAAAGGATTAAGATTTTTTTAATAAAAGGAATTTAAAAATCTGTTTAACTTTCTGGCACCAGTTCATTTAAAAAAAAAAAAGTTTTCCACATGAGTTCCCCTTTAAGGGATTTGCCTAAAACAAAATTAGTTTTACCAAAATCCAAACATTTTATGAAATTAAAGTGTACCTGTCATCAACAAAAACTTTTTATATAATGTAGATAATACCATTCTATGTATACTTGTAATATACATTGGTTAAAAATGTTGTATATTTTTGGGTGAAAAAATGCTGTCCCTGCAGCTACTGTCTGTGTGTCTCTATGATTAGTCCAAAAACAGGAAGTGAGGGCGGGACAAGCAGGGATCTGTGTAGACTCCTGGATTGTCAATCATCCTCATGTGTGAGCCGGGAGTGTGTCATAGAGCGTCAGTGCACACTGTCCTGCTTTTTCTTACTGCACAGACCCCCACTTGTCCACCCTCACTTCCTGTATTTGGACTCCTCATAGAGACACACAGACAATAGCTGCAGGGACAAAAGTATACACATTTTTTAACCAATGTATATTACAAATATACATATAATGGTACTATCTACATTATATAAAAAGTTTTTGTTCAAGACCAGTACACTTTAAGGACAAATCTTATTCGCGCTGAATCGATTCGCTTTTCTTTCTCAGCCATGTATGTTGATTTTCCTTCTGAAAATTCTTTAATTTCTACAAAGGACAAGGGGGCACTCCCTCCGTCTGGAGAAGAAAAAGTTTAGTCTCAAGTTCTTTACCATGAGAACTGTGAACTTATGGAACAGTCTACCTCAGGAACTGGTCCCAGCAGGAAAAATTAACAGCTTTAAAACAGGATTAGATACATTCCTGGAACAAAATAAGATTAATGCTTATGAAGAAATATAAAATCCCATCCCTTCCCCAATATTGCGCCACACCCCTACCCTTCAATTTCCTGGTTGAACTTGATGGACATATGTCTTTTTTTTCAACCATACTATCTATGTAACTATCCGATCTAGGGATCGACCGATTACCGGTATGGCCGATATTATCGGCCGATAATCACGATTTTGGGCATTATCGATATCGGCAATTACCTTGCTGATAAGCCAACAATGCCCCGCCCCCCGCACCGCCCGCACCGCCTGGACCGGTTCACCCTCCACCCGGAATGCCGCTGGACACTACAGGAAGGAAGGATGGCCCGGACCAACCTGACAGGTAGGGGGAGAGAAGCGGGCGGTGGCGGCCTATGGCACCGCAAAAGCCACGGCAGTGCATTGATTTAAAGCGCCCGCTTTAAATTAATGATCTGCAGCGGTGTCACGGGGGGATAAATAGCCGATAACTTATACCGGAATTTCGGTATAAGTTATCGGCTATCTGCCCTAACCTCCACCGATTATCGATATCGGCCCTAAAAAACGATATCGGTCGATCCCTAATCCGAACAATATGGTATATATCCCAATGTCAACAGAGGAAATAAAAAAAAGTAAATAAATAAAAGAAAAATCAATAAACGTACACAGAATATGAGCCGGAGCACTCCCCCGTTACCATCTACGCCTCCCCGCTTCCATCCGAAAAGAATATTGGAAGTTTACCTGAAAATGAAGAAATTGGGTGAGTGCTCTGGCTAATATTCTGTGTACGTTTAGTGATTTTACTTTTATTTACCGTATTAACTTTATTTATTTTTTTCTCTGTTGACATTGGGACATATACTATATTGTTCGGATAGAAACCCCTGTCGCTGTCTCTACAAAGAATAATTTTCAAAGAACTCATGAACACCGAGACAGCCCCATTCACCCTTACTCAGCAGGAGTGAGGTGGCACGGGTGCCGCCTCACGATCACGTGATTGATCGGTCGGAACCACCGACCAATCAAGGACCTGCTGGGTGGTGATCGGGATGGCGAACGGTGCGGAGATCGGCGCCGGCGGGGGTCTCCTACCTTGCCCTGGTCCTGTGGGGGTCACCTCAGGATCGGTGGTGGCGAAGGGAGCAGCAGGATCGGCGGAAGAATACAGCGGCGGCAGTCCCGGCGGCAGGATACAGCAGGAGGTGTGAGGCCTGTTCACCTCCTGCTGTTGCTTAGCAACAACTCTCAGCATGCAAAGCCAAAGGGCATGCTGGGGGTTGTAGTTATGCAACAGCTGGAGGCACATTTTTTCTATGAAAAAGGGCATCCAGCTGTTGAATAACTACAACTCCCAACATGCACAGACTACCAAAGGGTATGCGGGGAGTTGTAGCGGTGTGCCTCCAGCTGTTGCAAAACTACAACTCTCAGCATGCCCTTCGTCTGTCAATGCATGCTGATTGTTGCAGTTTTGCAACAGCTGGAGACACATGGGTTGTGAAACAGTTTGTAACCTATGTGCTTTGCAACCAGTGTGCCTCCAGCTGTTGCAAAAATACAACTCCCAGCATGCACTGAGAGACTGTACATGCTGGGAGTTCTAGTTTTGCAACAGCTGGAGGCACACTGGTTGCGGAACACTGAGTTAAGTAACAAACTCTGTGTTTCGCAACCAATGTGCCTCCAGCTGTTGCATAACCACAACTCCCAGCATGTATGGTCTGTCAGTGCATGCTGGGAGTTGTAGTTGTGTAACAGCTGCAGGTTTGCCTCCCCCCCCCCCCCCATGTGAATGTACAGGGTACATTCACACGGGCAGGTTTACAACGAGTTCTGCTGCGGCAAGTTTGACATGCGGCAAATTTTCTTCGGCATTGTTTCCAAAACAGAGCCTCCAGCTGTTGAAAAACAACAACTCACAGTATTGCCGGACACTGTCACAGTATTGCCACTGACTGTCCAGGCATGCTGGAGTTTTGCAACAGCTGGAGACACCCTGTTTGGGAAAAACTGCTGTGGGGTATTTTTGTGGTGGATTCAAATCCCCAATTTAGTCCTCAAATGCGCATGGCGCTCTCTCACTTCGGAGCCCTGTCGTATTTCAAGGAAACAGTTTAGGGTCACATATGGGGTATCTCCGTACTCGGGAGAAATTGTGTTACACATTTTGGGGGCTTTTTCTCCTTTTACACCTTATGAAAAGGTAAAGTTGGGGTCTACACCAGCCTGTTAGTGTAAAAAAAACAAAAACAAATGTTTACACTAACATGCTGGTGTTGCCCCATACTTTTAATTTTCACAAGCGAAAAAAGACCCCCAAAATTTGTAACGCAATTCCTCTTGAGTATGGAAATACTCAAATGTAATTTGAGGTCTAAATTGGTCATTTGCACAGGGGTGGCTGATTTTACAGCGGTTCTGACATAAACACAAAACAACAAATACCCACATGTGACCCCATTTTGGAAACTGCACCCCTCACGGAATGTAACAAGGGGTATAGTGAGCCTTAACACCCCACAGGTGTTTGACAAATTTTCGTTAAGGTTGGATGTGAAAATAAAAATAACATTCACTAAAATGCTGGTGGTACCCTACATTTTTCATTTTCACAAGGGAGAATAGGAAAAGAGCCCCCCAAAATTTGTAACCCCATTTCTTCTGAGTAAGAACATACCCCATGTGTGGATTTAAAGTGCTCTGCGGGCGAACTACAATGCTCAGAAGAGGGGGAGCGCCATTGGGCTTCTGGAGAGAGAATGTGTCCGAAATTGAAGGCCATGTGTGAAGCCCCCATAGTGCCAGAACAATGGACTCCCCCCCCCCCCCCCACATGTGACCCCATTTTGGAAACTACACCCCTCATGTAATGTAATAAGGGGTACAGTGAGCATTTACACCCCACAGGTGTCTGACAGATTTTTGGAACAGTGGTCCGTGAAAATGAAAAATTTAATTTTTCATTTGCACAGCCCACTGTTCCAAAGATCTGTCAAATGCCAGTGGGGTGTAAATGTGCACTGCACCCCTTATTAAATTCTGTGAGGGGTGTAGTTTCTAAAATGGGGTCACATGTGGGGGGTCTGGCACCACAGGGGGGCTTTGTGAACACACATGGCCTCCCACTTCTATTCCAACCAAATTCTCTCACAAAAAGCCCAATGGCGCTCCTCTTCTGAGCATTGTAGTTCGCCCGCAGAGCACTTTACATCCACATATGGGGTATTTCCATACTTAGAAGAAATGGGGTTACAAATTTTGGGAGGCTTTTTCTCCAATTACCCCTTGTAAAAATGAAAAATTTGGGGTAACACCAGCATTTTAGTGAAAAAAATAAAATTAATTTACACATCAGACTTTAACAAAAAGTTGTCAAACACCTGTGGGGTGTTAAGACTCACTGGACCCCTTGTTACGTTCCTTGGGAGGTGTAGTTTTCAAAATAGTATGCCATGTGGGGGGTTCTCTGCTGTTCTGGCACCATAGGGGCTTCCTAAATGGGACATGCCCCCCAAAAAACCATTTCAGAAAAACTCACTCTCCAAAATCCCATTGTTGCTCCTTCCCTTCTGAGCCTTGTAGTGCACCCACAGAGCACTTGACATCCACATATGCACATAAGAGGTATTTCCTTACTCAAGAGAAATTGGGTTATACATTTTGGGGGGCTTTTTCTCCTTTTGCCCCTTGTAAAATTTCAAAAATTGGGTCTACAAGAACATGCCAGTGTAAAAAATGAAGATTTAGAATTTTCTCCTTTACCTTGCTGCTATTCCTGTGAAACACCTAAAGGGTTAACACACTTTCTGAATGTCATTTTGAATACTTTGGGGGGTGCAGTTTTCATAATGGGGTCATTTATGGGGTATTTCTAATAAGAAGACCCCTCAAGTCCACTTCAAACCTCAACTGGTCCCTGAAAAATTCAGATTTTGAAAATTTTGTGGAAAATTACTGCTGATGTCTTCCAAAAGTAAAAACTTGTCAACTTTATGATGCAAATATAGAGTAGACATAATGTATATGTGAATCAATATATAATTTACTTGCAATATCCATTTTCCTTACAAGCAGAGAGCTTCAAAGTTAGAAAAATGCTAAATTTTCATGACATTTTGGGATTTTTCACCAAAAAAAGGATGCAAGTAAGGATGAAAATTTACCACTCTGTTAAAGTAGAATATGTCACCAAAAACATTCTCGGAATCAGAATAATCGGTAAAAGCATCAGAGTTATTAATGCATAAAGTGACAGTGGTCAGATGTGCAAAAAAGGGCTGAGTCCTTAAAGGGGTACTCCGCCCCTAGACATCTTATCCCCTATCCAAAGGATAGGGGATAAGATGTCAGATCGCGGGGGTCCCGCTGCTGGGGACCCCGGGGATCGCTGCTGCAGCACCCCGCTATCATTACTGCGCAGAGCGAGATCGTTCTGCACGTAATGACGGGCAATACAGGGGACGGAGCATCGTTATGTCACGGCCCGCCCCCGTCAATACAAGTCTATGGGAGGGGGGCGTGGCGGTCGTCACGCCCCCTGCCATAGACTTGCATTAAGGGGACGGGCCGTGATGTCACGAGGGGCGGAGCCATGACGTCACGCTGCTCCGGCCCCTGTATCGCCCGTCATTACGTGCAGAGCGATCTCGCTCTGCGCAGTAATGACAGCGGGGTGCTGGAGCGGCGATCCCCGGGGTCCCCAGCAGCGGGACCGCGGCGATCTGACATCTTATCCCCTATTCTTTGGATATCCCTTTAAGGTGAAAAAGGGCTCAGTCCTTAAGGCGTTAATGAAAATGTTAATAATTTTTTTGGGGAAAATAAGAAAACTTTTTTTTTTTCTAGGTGCAGACTTGATGAGCGCCTCCCATGGACATGTCCTTATATCTCCGTATGAAGGACACAATGACGATACCACACAAGCTAATTCAGTAACGCCTAATGGGTCTTTAGTCCCTCCCAGCGGCGATCTATCCACCGCTAATAACAAGAAATCTTCATCTAATTCATCACGGATCGGCAAACAAAAAACAGCGAAACATTGTAAAAAGAAATGTAATCTCCCTTTGCCCGAAGGACCGTTTATATGTTCACAATGTGGGAAATCTTTCCCCATTGAATTCAATCTTAAGCGACATCTGAAAACTCACACGGGGGAGAAGCCGTTCTCATGTGCACAATGTGGGAGATGTTTTAGCCGAGCGGCGGGTCTTGCCGAACACCAGAGAACTCACACGGGGGAGAAGCCATTTTCATGTCCCGTTTGTGGGAAGTTTATCAGTCACAAATCGGGTCTTAAAGAGCATCTAAGAACGCACACGGGGGAGAAGCCGTTCTCATGTTCAGACTGTGGGAAATCTTTTACCCATAAATCGGCGTTTGCCCGTCATATGAGAATCCACACGGGGGAGAAGCCGTTTTCCTGCTCGGAATGCGGGAAGAATTTTAACAAGAAGGCCTGTCTCATGGACCATCTGAGAAGCCACACGGGGGAGAAGCCGTTTTCGTGTTCGGACTGTGGAAAGTGTTTCAGCGTGAAATCCAACCTCATGAAGCATCTGAGAATTCACACGGGAGAGAAGCCCTATTCCTGCTCGGAATGCGGGAGTTGTTTCACCTATAAGTCGGCTTACGATTCCCACATGAGAACTCACACGAAGGAGAAGCCATACTCGTGTTCGGAATGCGGGAGATGTTTTAGCCAGACGTCGACTCTCGCTAAACATCAAATCACTCACTCGGGGGAGAAGCCGTTTTCGTGCTCTCAATGTGGGACGTGCTTCACCCAGAGGTCGAGTCTTGTGAAACACCAAAAAAGTCACTCCAGGGAGAAGACATATTAATGTTCAGAATGTAGGAAATGTGTAGGACCTGCTGACTAGAGATACCTAATATAAAAGTATTGGTCTAGTACAGTGGTCTCCAAACTGCGGACCTCCGGATGTTGCAAAACTACAACTCCCAGCATGCCCGGACAGCCAACGGCTGTCCGGGCATGCTGGGAGTTGTAGTTTGGAGGACTATGATAAGCTAGGCCATGAAGGTAGTTAAAGGGGTACTCCGGCCCTAAACATCTTATCCCCCTTTGTAACGACACGCCAAGCCCCCTTCATTTATGTCTATGGGAGGGGGCGTGACAGCTAGTACGTAGCCGTCACGCCTCCTCCCATAGACTTGAATGGAGGGGGCGTGGCTGCTGTAGTTCGCTCCTTGCACTGATGACCGGGTTGCCGTGCAGGAAATCACGGGGGTCCCAAGTGGTGAACCCCCACGATCAGACATCTTATCCCGTATCCTTCGGATAGGGGATTAGATGTTTACCGCCGGAGTACCCCTTTAAAGGGGTACTCCCGTGGAAACCTTTTTTTTTTTTTTTTTAAATCAACTGGTGCCAGAAAGATAAACAGATTTGTAAATCACTTCTATTAAAAAATATTAATCCTTCCAGTACTTTTTAGGGGCTGTATACTAAAAAGAGAAATCCAAAAAAGAAATGCATTTCCTCTGATGTCCTGACCACAGTGCTCTCTGCTGTCCATTTTAGGAACTGTCCAGAACAGGAGAAAATCCCCATAGCAAACATATGCTGCTCCGGACAGTTCCTAAAATGGACAGCAGAGGTCAGCAGAGAGCACTGTGGTCAGGACATCAGCATTTCTTTTTTGGATTTCTCTTTTTAGTATACAGCCCCTAAAAAGTACTGGAAGGATTAAGATTTTTTAATAGAAGTGATTCACAAATCTGTTTAACTTTCTGGCACCAGTTGATTTAATAAAAAAAAAAAAAAAGTTTTTCACTGGAGTACCCCTTTAAGCGTTTCTATATACCAAAGAAGATAATACATTGTATTCAGACCTTCAGATTACCCAGGAACGCTCTATTTTTGGTGTCGCCAAACTAGATGTGTTAAGCTGCGGGGTCCCTAATTTACCATAAAAATGCAGGGTTCCTCTTAATAAATAAACCATTTTAGTTTTGCAATAAATTCTTCCCCAATAGCTGGTTGACTGTCAATCCAATTCTACTCTAATTATCTAATAACCTTAAAGGGGTACTCCGGTGGAAAACATAAAAAATAAATAAATAAATAAACTGATGCCAGAAAGTTAAAGAGATTTGTAAATTACTTCTATTAAAAAATCTTAACCCTTCCTGTACTTATTAGCAGCAGAATGCTACAGAGGAAATTCTTTTATTTTTGAATTTCTTTTCTGTTTTTCCACAGTGCTCTCTGCTGACACCTCTGTCCGTGTCAGGAACTGTCCAGAGCAGGAGAAAATCCTCATAGCAAACCTATGCTACTCGGGACAGTTCCTGATACGGGCATCAGGTGTCAGCAGAGAGCACTGTGGACAAGACAAAAAAGAAATTCCAAAAGAAATGAATTTCCTCTGTAGTATACAGCTGCTAAAAAGTACTGGAAGGGTAAAGATTTTTTAATAGACGTCATTTACACATCTGTTTAATTTTCTGGCACCAGTTTATTTAAAAAAAAAAATATAATGTTTTCCACTGAAGTACCCCTTTAAAATGGGTATCCTACTACTATCAGGTCACGGCCACTTATGGGTCGCAACGTGACCCCATTCAATTACATTAGCCCGACACTGCACCATTACTGCGGTGCGACATGTAGGTAGTTAAGGAGATCAGGGTTGTGACCTCTGACCCTGCCGTGCGGCACATGCGCTTGCTTGAGGCCCGTGCTCTTGGTATGAGGATTTAGCACTTATGCCCGGATCTTTATATCAATGGCAGAGTAGGGAGGGGGATGAGGCGTGCCGACCCTCTGCACTTGAGCGGATAGCCGGCGCCCTCTTTGGACACTTCACAGACCAGGAAAAAAGCGATTTTATAAGTTTACACACTGACAGCTTCCCCAAAGGTAATATTCACTTTGTTGCCTAATCAGCTATAGGACACAGCAGTTTCATGTCTGAGAAGTGAGAGATTCCTTTTTAAGGGCTCGTTCCCACGGCCGTTGCGCTCCGGAAAATGGAGCTTCATCGGACAATCCATTGAAATAACTGATCCCATACAAGTCAATGGGATCCATCGGGACCGTCTGGGTCCGTTCAGTGCAAAAAAAAAAAAAAAACTGAATGGACCCAGAACAGGAGGGAGCCCAACGGCAGCTGAACTGAGCCAGAGTGTCCCTGTTACTTATACGAATTCAGAGACATGTGAAAAGTTTTGATTGGTCAGTGTCCCAGTGACCCCCACTAATCATTATAATAAGTCGGGAGAAGCAAATGGTAGTGCTCTTCGCTCCCCTGCTCTCATGGATCTCCCTCCTGCATCACAGGACGGCTCCATAGACTTATAATGGGGCCACAGGACTGAGATGGCTGAGAGCCAGGGAATGAAACGCGCTTCCGTCTAATTCTCCCGATACATTCTAGTGATCGGTCAGGGTCTCAGCACTGAGACCCAGACCAATCAAAACTTTTGATGTCTCTGTGACTTGTCAAACACTTTTTAGTAAATTGGTTTTTCACACTGATGCATTTACTTTGTGCCAATCTTGAGTTTAAATAAGAGGAGTTAAAGGGGTACTCCATTGCTAGACAAAGGATAGAGGATAAGATGTCTGAATGCTGGCCCCCCCATCCGAACCCCCCCCCCCCTCCCCCGTGATCTTCGTACAGACACCCGTCGTTATGAACACTATGTTCAGAATGCATGGTTTGGGGGGGGGGGGGCCGTGGTCGTGACTTCACACCACACCCCCTTGTGATGTCATGCCACGCCCCTCCATTCATGGGACATGAATGGGACAGAAATCAAGCCCCATTGACTTCAATGGGATTCCGCAGCCAAAATCCCCAAAAATATAAGACCAGACTTATATTGTTCCGGACCGGGGGAGATTTGGAATTTCTGCCTCATTTCTGCAATAATTCTGTGTGTAAATGACATTGCAGAATCCCATACAAGTTAAAGGGGAATTCCGGGCAAAAAACATTTTATCCCTTATCCAAAGGATAGGGGATAAGATGTCTGATCGCGGGGGCCCGCTGCTTAGACCCCCCGCGATCTCCCTGCAGCATCCGCATTCTACGTCACGCCACGACCCCTCCATTCATGTCTATGGGAGGGGGCGTGACGGCCGTCACGCCCCCTCCCATAGACATGAATGGAGGGGGCGTGGTGTGACTTCACGACTACAGCCACCCAAACCCAGAATGGGTGTCTGCACAGAGATCTTTGGGGGGTCCTAGCCGCCGGACCCCCGCGATCAGACATCTTATCCTTTGGATAGGAGATAAGATGTCTAGCAACAGAGTACCCCTTTATCTCCTCTTATTTAAACCCAAGATTGGCGCAAATTACCACTTTCGATTAAATTATGATAACCCGTATGTGTATCCTTTTACGTGACAAATTTGATTAGAGAATTATCCTATCTGGTTGTCGGAGGTTGCGGATCTACAGGCAATGTCAAAAATGGACGACATTGGAGCCTCGTGCATGGGTTTCCTCCCACACTCCAAAAACCATACCGATAGGTGAATTTAGATTGTGAGCCCCAAAGGGGACAGCGACCAATTTGAGTGATGACAATCTCTGTACTACACTGCAGAATAAGTTGGTGCTATACAAATAAATTATTATGTATAGACCCCTTTAGAGACATGCTTTACAGCTTTCCCCAAAATAGCCTAAAACGGACGTTATTCACTAGAGTGGGAATGTTTTCTGGGCATGCTGTGTGACCCGTGCAGAGGTCATTTTACGTGAAGAGGGGGAGGCTGAGCTGCTATTGTCCTATCTATATACTGGCGTCACCCTCCACTCCTGTCTGTGATAATAAGGAGGATGCTGCCGAAAAGTGATCTGAATAAAACGGGAAATCTCAGCCTAACATTAGGCTGAAAAGTGCAAGATTTTTAAAGGGGGACTCCGGTGGAATTTTTTTTTTATTTTTTTTTTTTTTTAAATCAACTGGTTCCAGAAAGTTAAACAGATTTGTAAATGACTTCTATTTAAAAAATCTTAATCCTTCCAGTACTTATTAGCTGCTGAATACTACAGAGGAAATTATTTTCTTTTTGGAACGCAGTGCTCTCTGCTGACATCACGACCACAGTGCTCTCTGCTGAGACCTCTGTCCATTTTAGGAACTGTCCAGAGCAGGAGAAAATCCCCATAGCAAACATATGCTTCTCTGGACAGTTCCTAAAATGGAAGGAGATGTCAGCAGAGAGCTCTGTGGTCATGATGTCAGCAGAGAGCTCTGTGCTCCAAAAAGAAAAGAATTTCCTCTGTAGTATTCAGCAGCTAATAAGTACTGGAAGGATTAAGATTTTTTAATAGAAGTCTTTTACAAATCTGTTTAACTTTCTGGCACCAGTTGATTTAAAAAAATAAAATAAAAAGTTTCCCACTGAAGTACCCCTTTAAGGACTATTTTATATTATAGATAGTAAAATGGAAATTTGTAAAAAAAAAAAATAAAAAACAAAAAAAAAAAAATTCTTATATATGTTTTAACATATAAACTTGATTTGAACAATAGGTCACTTTCTGATGACTTATTCCATATAAAGGGGTATTCCAAGCCCCCTCGTGATGTCACGCTACGCCCCTCCATTCATGTCTATGGGAGGGGGCGTGACGGCAGTCACGCCCCCTCCCATAGACATGAATGGAGGAGGCGTGGTGTGACATCACAAGGGGGTGTGGCCATGATGTCACGTCTTGGAGGCAGCGCTCTGCACAGAATGCCGGGGGCTGCACCGAGAGGTCAGGTTTTTTTTTTATTTGGAGTATTGTGTGAACTATGAACTGTTTGTAGTGTTTTTTTTTTTTTTTTAGAACAATAAAATCTGCAACTAAATTAAAACCAACACAAGGTGTTTTATATATTTTCTTGATGTCCAACCTTCTCAACCCCGGGGCTGGGATCCTGGTCCGATAATTCGGAGTCATCCTGTTATAAGAACAATGTTATCTTTGCTCCCGCTAATTCACAATCCAAAGGGTCTATTTCACGCGGCGGAATTCCCCCTCAAATTAGAACCCATAGACTTCAATGGGATTCTGCACTCCCATTCAACCTTCTAAAATTCCTTTTTTTTATTTAAATCAACTGGTGCCAGAAAGATTTGTAACAGATTTGTAAATCACTTCTATTAAAAAATCTTAATCCTTCCAGTACTTTGTAGGGGCTGTATACTAAAGAGAAATCCAAAAAAAAGAAATGCATTTCCTGTGATGTCATGACCACAGTGCTCTCTGCTGACCTCTGCTGTCCATTTTAGGAACTGGAGAAAATCCCCATAGCAAACATATGCTGCTCTGGACAGTTCCTAAAATGGACAGCAGAGGTCAGCAGAGAGCACTGTGGTCATGACATCAGAGGAAATGCATTTCTTTTTTTTGGATTTCTCTTTAGTATACAGCCCCTAAAAAGTATTGGAAGGATTAAGATTTTTTTTTATAGAAGTGATTTACAAATTTGTTACAAATCTTTCTGGCACCAGATGATTTAAAAAAAAAAAAAAAAAAAGTTTTACACGGGAGTACCCCTTTAACTCGCGATTCAGACGATGTCTCGTTTCATGGTTTTTTTACGTACATTTTCGAGCTCGCTTCATGTAGTGATCTTTTTATTATTATTATTATTTTTTTTTAAAGAAAAGTGAAGCGTAATAGCAAATAACAGACTTGTACGGCTATGTTCACACGCCAGAATTTCTGCATGGAATTCCGCATGAATTCATAGCCAGTACACTTCAGTGGGATTCCGCTTTCCCATTCACACAGCAGAATTTCTGCAGCAGAATTTCCTCAGCAGGAATTCCATTGAAGTGAATGGTCAATGAATTTCTGCATAGTTCACTGCAGAATTCCGTGCAGAAATTCAGCGGTGTGAACCTAGCCTAAGGGTACGTTCACACGAGCGGATCCCCAGTGCGTATTACGCTGCGGATCCGCCGCTGAAGGTCCTCTGTATGCTGCCTTTACAGGTGCCTGCTCGGATTGGCAATACGCCGCTATGAGCAGACACACTGCGATGTGCGATATACTCATCGCTGCGGCTCTCGGCTTAGCTCATAGAACAGGGGGAGCGGGCGCAATTTGTGCGAGTACACCGCGCATGCGCAGCGACTCGCACATCGCTTCAGCGTGTCTTGTAGCAGGCACCGTATACTATATACACACACAGCTCTGCACCATATACTTTATACACACACAGCTCTGCACCGTATACTTTATATACACACAGCTCTGCACCGTATACTTTATATATATATATATATACACAGCTCTGCATCGTATACTTTATATATACACACAGCTCTGCACCGTATACTTTATATATACACACAGCTCTGCACCGTATACTTTATATACACACAGCTCTGCACCGTATACTATATACACACATAGCTCTGCACCATATACTTTATACACACACAGCTCCGCACCGTATACTTTATATACACACAGCTCTGCACCGTATACTTTATATACACACAGCTCTGCACCGTATACTTTATATACACACAGCTCTGCACCGTATACTTTATATATATACATACAGCTCTGCACCGTATACTGTATACACACACAGCTCTGCACCGTATACTTTATATACACACAGCTCTGCACCGTATACTATATATACACACAGCTCTGCACCGTATACTATATATACACACAGCTCTGCACCATATACTTTATATATACACACAGCTCTGCACCGTATACTTTATATACACACAGCTCTGCACCGTATACTGTATACACACACAGCTCTGCACCGTATACTTTATATACACACAGCTCTGCACCGTATACTGTATACACACAGCTCTGCACCCTATACTGTATATATACTCTTTATACAGCTCTAGTACATAATCTAAGCTGTGAGCTGACGCTGTTATAGTGATGAGGAGACTCAGGGGGAGCAGACGATGTCTGAGGGGAATTATACTTTTTATTGTACTATATATTGTAGGGAGCTGTTATATTTCAGTGACTACAGGACCTTTGATGATGTCATGGTCATGTGATCAGTCACATGAGGGGAGGTGTTTAGCAGTTCCTGTCATGTGACCACACACACACTTAAGGTCCTTTTAGCCACCAATATTTACAGCATGTACACAATTCGTGTAACTGATCACATGACTGTAGCATCATCAAAGGTCCTGTAGACCCTGTGAGGTTACACCTGCAGACCAGTCACTGTTGAGGTATGTGTGACCCCGTGAGATGGGATTAACCCTTCAATGTGATGATCCTTAAGGTGGGTCGATGGTGGCGGTGATCGGGGTGAACCCTCTCCAGCTTTTCTCTCACACAGTTTGATAAATCTAGGCCAGTGTGTGCACATGTGTTCTTCCATATGTGATTCTGCTCAGTCCTTATTGTTTCCCTCAGGTCCAGGACTCTCACAGCTGAAGTTTTCCTATGAAGTACAATGGTCCTTATCATCAAGGACCGACCAAGGATGGACGATGCCAGAAACCACATGTCTGGGAGGATATTAGACCTCACCCTGGAGATAATCTACTGGATAACTGGAGAGGTGAGAGGTCACATGACGTCTTATCTCTATAATAAAACAGGGAAATGTCTGGAGAGGTGAGAGGTCACATGACGTCTTATCTCTATAATAAAACAGGGAAATGTCTGGAGAGGTGAGAGGTCACATGACGTCTTATCTCTATAATAAAACAGGGAAATGTCTGGAGAGGTGAGAGGTCACATGACGTCTTATCTCTATAATAAAACAGGGAAATGTCTGGAGAGGTGAGAGGTCACATGACGTCTTATCTCTATAATAAAACAGGGAAATGTCTGGAGAGGTGAGAGGTCACATGACGTCTTATCTCTATAATAAAACAGGGAAATGTCTGGAGAGGTGAGAGGTCACATGACGTCTTATCTCTATAATAAAACAGGGAAATGTCTGGAGAGGTGTCGGATTCTTAGTGTCTGTAGTGATCAGTGTCTCCCCATACACAGGATTACACAGTAGTGAAGAAGTCGTCTGGTGAGTGTGTGACCCCCCGTGTGTCAGAAGGGCGGGGCAGGAGCCAGAGCCCCACCCCCGAGGAGCCTCCACCTCATTCACTGATACATGAGCAGAAGATCCTAGAACTTACCTCCAGGATCACTGAGCTGCTGACTGGAGAGGTGAGCGCTGCTGGGAATGCTGGGACATTATACAATAAGGGAGGTGTCTGGAGGATGACGGGATCATTGTGTGTGTCAGGTTCCTATAAGGTGTCAGGATGTCGCTGTCTATTTCTCCATGGAGGAGTGGGAGTATTTAGAAGGACACAAGGATCTGTACGCAGACATAGTCATGATGGAGGATCAGCAGCCCCTCACATCACCACTGGGTAAGAGGAGACCTTCCCTGATTGGAGAGAAGAGATCATGTGATCATCACATATAGACAATGGATTCAGTCACTGTCTTTATTTCCTATAGATGGATCCAGTCAGAGAAATCCCCCAGAGAGATGTCCCCGTCCTCTATATTCCCAGGATTGTAAAGAGGAAGAGCAGAATGTCCCTGTGGATCATCAGGTAGATGAAGCGGAGATTTCTGTAAATCCTCTATAGATTGATGTCATGGAACTTTCTCCTAATCTTCTCCATCAGTGGAGTATACAGTATACACTCTATATCCTCTTCTCCAGCAGTGGAGTATACAGTATACGCTCTATATCCTCTTCTCCAGCAGTGGAGTATGCAGTATACAGTCTATATCCTCTTCTCCAGCAGTGGAGTATACAGTATACGCTCTATATCCTCTTCTCCAGCAGTGGAGTATACAGTATACGCTCTATATCCTCTTCTCCAGCAGTGGAGTATACAGTATACGCTCTATATCCTCTTCTCCAGCAGTGGAGTATACAGTATACGCTCTATATCCTCTTCTCCAGCAGTGGAGTATACAGTATACACTCTATATCCTCTTCTCCAGCAGTGGAGTATACAGTATACGCTCTATATCCTCTTCTCCAGCAGTGGAGTATACAGTATACGCTCTATATCCTCTTCTCCAGCAGTGGAGTATACAGTATACGCTCTATATCCTCTTCTCCAGCAGTGGAGTATACAGTATACGCTCTATATCCTCTTCTCCAGCAGTGGAGTATACAGTATACGCTCTATATCCTCTTCTCCAGCAGTGGAGTATACAGTATACGCTCTACATCCTCTTCTCCAGCAGTGGAGTATACAGTATACGCTCTATATCCTCTTCTCCAGCAGTGGAGTATACAGTCAACGCTCTATATCCTCTTGTTATTGGGGCCTGTGGACGCTTCTGGATACTAATGGTTTCATAAGATTGTGGTAATTTTTTTTACTTTCTAATACAGTGTTTCCCAACCAGTGTGCCTCCAGCTGTTGTAGAACTGCAACTCCCAGCATGCCCAGACAGCCAATGGCTGGAGGCACCCTGGTTGGAGCCTTCTAGGGGTTTTAACCTTTGCCTGAATATAAGATCAACTCGGATGTATTTTCCTTTTTTTTTCTTTATTGCGGGATCTTTGCAGGAAAGTGATGGCGAAACAACGAGAGGACCCCAAAACCCCAAATCGGTGTCAGTGAATGGTAAGAGCTTTTCTTAAATTTCGATTGACTGGAAATTTCCTTTTTCAGTAGGATAACCGATCGGAAGATCAAATAAATGTTTTCCTCGTGACGATTTTTGTTACTATTATTGTTAATCTATTTAGTGTCATAATCTTCTATCATATTCCTTGTACAATTTGATGCAACATGGGAAAGAAAGAACTATATACGGGAAAGGAAGAACTATATACGGGAAAGGAAGAACTATATACGGGAAAGAAAGAACTATATACGGGAAAGAAAGAACTATATACGGGAAAGGAAGAACTATATAGGGGAAAGGAAGAACTATATAGGGGAAAGGAAGAACTATATAGGGGAAAGGAAGAACTATATAGGGGAAAGGAAGAACTATATACGGGAAAGGAAGAACTATATACGGGAAAGGAAGAACTATATAGGGGAAAGGAAGAACTATATAGGGGAAAGGAAGAACTATATAGGGGAAAGAAAGAACTATATACGGGAAAGGAAGAACTATATACGGGAAAGGAAGAACTATATACGGGAAAGAAAGAACTATATACGGGAAAGGAAGAACTATATACGGGAAAGGAAGAACTATATACGGGAAAGGAAGAACTATATACGGGAAAGGAAGAACTATATACGGGAAAGGAAGAACTATATACGGGAAAGGAAGAACTATATACGGGAAAGGAAGAACTATATACGGGAAAGGAAGAACTATATAGGGGAAAGGAAGAACTATATAGGGGAAAGGAAGAACTATATAGGGGAAAGGAAGAACTATATAGGGGAAAGGAAGAACTATATAGGGGAAAGGAAGAACTATATAGGGGAAAGGAAGAACTATATAGGGGAAAGGAAGAACTATATAGGGGAAAGGAAGAACTATATAGGGGAAAGGAAGAACTATATAGGGGAAAGGAAGAACTATATACGGGAAAGGAAGAACTATATACGGGAAAGAAAGAACTATATACGGGAAAGAAAGAACTATATACGGGAAAGAAAGAACTATATAGGGGAAAGGAAGAACTATATAGGGGAAAGGAAGAACTATATAGGGGAAAGGAAGAACTATATACGGGCTCTGTCAGATACAAACGTCTTCTGTCTTGTAAATCTTGGCAAAACATTGACCTTTCTAATATTCTTCATAAAAAATGTTTATTTCCTTTTTTTTTAGAAGTCATGGATTATAAAATCATGGCTTTGTCCAAGCTGAAGCACAGACATAGACAAAGTCCTGTAGGTGAGGGTGGGCTGGCACTCCTCTGTGCTCTCTCTCCTATCTGATAGCACTCCTCTGTGCTCTCTCTCTCCTATCTGATAGCACTCCTCTGTGCTCTCTCTCTCCTATCTGATAGCACTCCTCTGTGCTCTCTCTCCTGTCTGATAGCACTCCTCTGTGTTCTCTCTCCTGTCTGATAGCACTCCTCTGTGCTCTCTCTCCTGTCTGATAGCACTCCTCTGTGCTCTCTCCTGTCTGATAGCACTCCTCTGTGTTCTCTCTCCTGTCTGATAGCACTCCTCTGTGTTCTCTCTCCTTTCTGATAGCACTCCTCTGTGTTCTCTCTCCTGTCTGATAGCACTCCTCTGTGCTCTCTCTCCTGTCTGATAGCACTCCTCTGTGCTCTCTCCTGTCTGATAGCACTCCTCTGTGCTCTCTCCTGTCTGATAGCACTCCTCTGTGCTCTCTCTCCTGTCTGATAGCACTCCTCTGTGTTCTCTCTCCTGTCTGATAGCGCTCCTCTGTGTTCTCTCTCCTGTCTGATAGCGCTCCTCTGTGCTCTCTCTCCTGTCTGATAGCACTCCTCTGTGCTCTCTCCTGTCTGATAGCACTCCTCTGTGTTCTCTCTCCTGTCTGATAGCACTCCTCTGTGCTCTCTCTCCTGTCTGATAGCACTCCTCTGTGCTCTCTCCTCTCTGATAGCACTCCTCTGTGTTCTCTCTCCTGTGTGATAGCACTCCTCTGTGTTCTCTCTCCTGTCTGATAGCACTCCTCTGTGTTCTCTCTCCTGTCTGATAGCACTCCTCTGTGCTCTCTCTCCTGTCTGATAGCACTACTCTGTGCTCTCTCTCCTGTCTGATAGCACTCCTCTGTGCTCTCTCTCCTGTCTGATAGCACGCCTCTGTGCTCTCTCTCCTGTCTGATAGCACTCATCTGTGCTCTCTCTCCTGTCTGATAGCGCTCCTCTGTGCTCTCTCTCCTGTCTGATAGCGCTCCTCTGTGCTCTCTCTCCTGTCTGATAGCACTCCTCTGTGCTCTCTCCTCTCTGATAGCACTCCTCTGTGTTCTCTCTCCTGTCTGATAGCACTCCTCTGTGCTCTCTCTCCTGTCTGATAGCACTCCTCTGTGCTCTCTCTCCTGTCTGATAGCACTCCTCTGTGCTCTCTCCTGTCTGATAGCACTCCTCTGTGCTCTCTCTCCTGTCTGATAGCACTCATCTGTGCTCTCTCTCCTGTCTGATAGCACTCCTCTGTGTTCTCTCTCCTGTCTGATAGCACTCCTCTGTGCTCTCTCTCCTGTCTGATAGCACTCCTCTGTGCTCTCTCCTCTCTGATAGCACTCCTCTGTGTTCTCTCTCCTGTCTGATAGCACTCCTCTGTGCTCTCTCTCCTGTCTGATAGCACTCCTCTGTGCTCTCTCCTCTCTGATAGCACTCCTCTGTGTTCTCTCTCCTGTCTGATAGCACTCCTCTGTGCTCTCTCTCCTGTCTGATAGCACTCCTCTGTGCTCTCTCCTCTCTGATAGCACTCCTCTGTGTTCTCTCTCCTGTGTGATAGCACTCCTCTGTGTTCTCTCTCCTGTCTGATAGCACTCCTCTGTGTTCTCTCTCCTGTCTGATAGCACTCCTCTGTGCTCTCTCCTGTCTGATAGCACTCCTCTGTGTTCTCTCTCCTGTCTGATAGCACTCCTCTGTGCTCTCTCTCTCCTGTCTGATAGCGCTCCTATGTGTTCTCTCTCCTGTCTGATAGCACTCCTCTGTGCTCTCTCCTGTCTGATAGCACTCCTCTGTGCTCTCTCTCCGTCTGATAGCACACCTCTTTGTTCTCTCTTTGTCTGATAGCGCTCCTCTGTGCTCTCTCCTGTCTGATAGCACTCCTCTGTGCTCTCTCTCCGTCTGATAGCACTCCTCTGTGCTCTCTCTCCATCTGATAGCACTCCTCTTTGTTCTCTCTTTGTCTGATAGCGTTCCTCTGTGCTCTCTCCTGTCTGATAGCGCTCCTCTGTGTTCTCTCTCCTGTCTCATAGCGCTCCTCTGTGCTCTCTCCTGTCTGATAGCGCTCCTCTGTGCTCTCTCCTGTCTGATAGCGCTCCTCTGTGCTCTCTCCTGTCTGATAGCGCTCCTCTGTGCTCTCTCTCTCTCCTGTCTGATAGGACTCCTCTGTGCTCTCTCCTGTCTGATAGCACTCCTCTGTGCTCTCTCTCCTGTCTGATAGCACTCCTCTGTGTTCTCTCTCCTGTCTGATAGTACTCCTCTGTGCTCTCTCTCCTGTCTGATAGCACTCCTGTGTTCTCTCTCCTGTCTGATAGCACTCCTCTGTGCTCTCTCTCCTGTCTGATAGCACTCCTCTGTGCTCTCTCTCTCCTGTCTGATAGCACTCCTCTGTGCTCTCTCTCCTGTCTGATAGCACTCCTCTGTGCTCTCTCTCCTGTCTGATAGCACTCCTCTGTGCTCTCTCTCCTGTCTGATAGCACTCCTCTGTGCTCTCTCTCCTGTCTGATAGCGCTCCTCTGTGTTCTCTCTCCTGTCTGATAGCGCTCCTCTGTGCTCTCTCTCCTGTCTGATAGCGCTCCTCTGTGCTCTCTCTCTACTGTCTGATAGCGCTCCTCTGTGCTCTCTCTCCTGTCTGATAGCACTCCTCTGTGCTCGCTCTCCTGTCTTATAGCCCTCCTCTGTGCACTCTCATGTCTGATAGCCCTCCTCTGTGCTCTCTCTTCTGTCTGATAGCACTCCTGTGTTCTCTCTCTTGTCTGATAGCACTCCTCTGTTCTCTCTCTTGTCTGATAGCACCCCTCAGTGTTCTCTCTCCTGTCTGATAGCACTCCTCTGTGTTCTCCCTCCTGTCTGATAGCACTCCTCTGTGCTTTCTCCTCTCTGATAGCACTCCTCTGTGCTCTCTCTCCTGTCTGATGGCACTCCTCTGTGTTCTCTCTCTTGTCTGATAGCACTCCTCAGTGTTCTCTCTCCTCTCTGATAGCATTCCTCAGTGTTCTCTCTCCTCTCTGATAGCATTCCTCAGTGTTCTCTCTCCTCTCTGATAGCACTCCTCTGTGTTCTCTCTCCTGCCTAATTCAGTGTGAACAGGGGTATGGGTGTGTATTAGCACAAGGGTGTGACGCAGTGCACCTGAGTTTCCACACTTCTCAGTATAACACAGCTCAGTAGAAATTGCACGCGTACAACAAAATTTGCGTTAAAACTTCACCACTTTACTTCCAGCGTATGTCTTCATACAAAAAACTTTAAATACGGGAACAGTGTATAAGAACACAACATAATCACCCAGTGCTCGTTCGCTAAGACAGGTTACAGCATAGGATCAACTTCTTCTGCTCCCACCGGAAAGCCGTGTTGGAGTGTCCATATTAGCTGTACACCTTGCTTGACTCTGAAGACAGCGTCTGGACGCTCATCCACAGGTGAGCTTGATTGGCAACGTTTCAGGATCTCTCCCTTCCTCAAGCCTGAAATGTCGCCAATCAAGCTCACCTGTGGATGAGCGTTCAGACACTGTCTTCAGAGTCAAGCAAGGTGTACAGCTTGTTATCAATATAAAAGACACCTGTCCACAACCTCAAAGAGTCACACTCCAAACTCCACTATGGCCAAGACCAAAAAGCTGTCAAGGACACCAGAAACAAAATTGTAGACCTGCACCAGGCTGGGAAGACTCAATCTGCAATAGGCAAGAAGCTTGGTGTGAAGAAATCAACTGTGGGAGCAATTATTAGAAAAAGGAAGACATACAAGACCACTGATAATCTCCCTCCATCTGGGGCTCCACGCAAGATCTCACCCCGTGGTGTCAAAATGATCATGAGAACAGGGACGCCAGGAACTCATGCAGTGCCAGAATTGTCCCCCTGCTTAAGCCAGTACATGTCCGGGCCCGTCTGAAGTTTGCTAGAGAACATTTGGATGGTCCAGAAGAGTATTGGGAGAATGTCATATGGTCAGATGAAACCAAAGTAGAACTTTTTGGTAAAAACACAACTCGTCGAGTTTGGAGGAGAAAGAATGCTGAGTTACATCCAAAGAACACCATACCTACTGTGAAGCATGAGGGAGGAAACATCATGCTTTGGGGCTGTTTTTCTGCTAAGGGACCAGGACGATTGATCCGTATAAAGGAAAGAATGAATGGGGCCATGTATCGTGAGATTTTGAGTGAAAACCTCCTTTCATCAGCAAGGGCATTGAAGATGAAACGTGGCTGGGTCTTTCAGCATGACAATGATCCCAAACACACCGCCCCGGGCAAAAAAGGAGTGGCCTTCTTAAGAAGCATTTCAAGGTCCTGGAGTGGCCTAGCCAGTCTCTAGATCTCAACCCCATAGAAAACCTTTGGAGGGAGTTGAAAGTCCGTGTTGCCCAGCGACAGCCCCAAAACATCACTGCTCTAGAGGAGATCTGCATGGAGGAATGGGCCAAAATAACAGCAACAGTGTGTGAAAACCTTGTAAAGACTTACGGAAAACGTTTGACTCCTGTCCTTGCCAACAAAGGGGATATAACAAAGTATTGAGATGAACTTTTGTTATTGACCAAATATTTATTTTACACCATAATTTGCAAAAAAAAATCAGTGTGATTTTATGGATTTTTATCCTCATTCTGTCTCTCATAGTCGAGGTTATAACCTATGATGAAAATAACAGCCTCTCATCTTTATAAGTGGGAGAACATGCACAATTGGTGACTGACAAAATACTTTTTTTTTTTTTTCCACTGTACTTATGCCCTGTCCTGTGGATAGGTGATAAGTTAATTTTTGCTGGAGTTCTCCTTTAAAGAGTACCTCTCATGATCTTGTCAAATGTCAGATTCACAGACTGGGAATTGGCGTTCCCCCGCAGGCATGACATTATCTGAAGCCATACAGGGGAGAACTTCCTCCCTCACTCTGCTACACACCGCCCAGAGCAGTTCAGTGTGAGATGCGTATGATTGGCTAAGGCTGCACCCCAAAACACCCCAACCCCCCCCCCCCCCCCCTCAGCATTTCCTGATTTTGGACTTCTACCAGGCCAGCAGGAGTCCAAAGTCTGTGCAAAAGATGGGGAGAAATGTGCTCTGGACAAGTAGGGAGACACCTAGTGGCAGCTTTTTTGAACACAAATAAAAGAGAGAGAACTTAATTTTTTTTAAACAAACTACATTAGAAAGGAGTGCAATAGCAAAAAATTAGTTTTAATGAGAGTGCCCATTTAAGTATTTATTGTGGTGCTGCTTGAAACTTCGCCCCTCTCCTACACCTCTTTCCGTCAACCAGTTTTCTCATTAGGAAGGGTGGGACCAGGGTTGGCATTAACACCTTTACTTTTAATTGAGGATTTTATTTCATATATTGTTGCATGAATCACATTTCCCACAAAGTTGCTGCTTCTTTTAACATTGGGACACATCAGACTGTATGGTCTGGATTAAAAACCTGTCGCTGCAAAGAACGAACTGAGGAATGTTATGATGATTTCTATATTAATACAGAAAATTCTCAAACTTTATTGAACATCATATAAAGACATATCACATGTAGAGCCGACGCATTTCAGTCAGTAACTGTTCTTAATCGTAGCTATAAAAAAAAAAAAAACAGAAATAGCTATTTTTTTGGCCATGAGTAAGGACAGACACTGTCAGAAATGCGTCGGCTCTACCAGTGATGTTTTTTTTACAAGGTGTTTAATGAAGCTTGAGAATTGTATGAATCTAAAGTAGTAGTAAAGTAGTTTTTTTTTTTTTGTATTCATATTCTACATATCCTCAGATCTAAGGGTGTCTTCACAGGCTCCTGATCTAAAGGAAGCAACAATGATTTTGGGGACAGTGCTTGACCTTCTTAAAGGGGTACTCCACTGCCCCAGCGTTCAGAACATTTTGTTCCAAACTATTGGGTGGGCAGCGAGGGGTCGTGACGTCGCGGCCACGCCCCACATGACCCCACGGCCCCTGCACAGAGATCGCAAGGGTCCCAGCAGAGTACCCCTTTAATGCTTTCTATAGCCTGCGTCTGTTCTTATACAAGTTTATATGATTACTTACTGAGATGAATGACTTACTAAATTGCCATTTATCACTTGCATGTCTATATAAATTATTTTATTGAAAAAGTTTTTTGTTTCTTTTTCCAGGTGGAGACCCCCATGGACATCTTTTTTCTCCCTACTATGAAATAATGCATAACAATACAGCTCAAACTAATGTACCCTTGGACATTCACAGCAGCGATCTATCCCCTGATACCGCTGGTCACCAGGAACCTTCCTTAAGTCAATCACTGATTGGCCAACTAATACCTGAAAATATGTTAACAAATGGGGAACATTCCAGAAAAAAATCTTCTCTTTCATTGCATGAGAGAATTAACACAGATGAAAGTTCATTTTCATGTTCAGAATGTGGGAGAACTTTTTCCCAGGAATTTAATCTTGAGAGACATCTGAAAACTCACACGGAGGCAGAGCAGTTTTCGTGTCCTGAATGCGGGAAATGTTATCGCAAGAAATCAGTTCTTGTTGAACATAGGAAAATTCACACAGGCGAGAAGCCATTTTTATGTCCTGTGTGTGGGAAATATTTTAGTCAGAAATCAAGTCTCATGGAACATCTAAGAAGTCACACAGGGGAAAAGCCGTTTTCATGTTCTGAATGTGGGAAATGTTTTACCTATAAATCTGCTTTTATTCATCATTTGAGAATTCACACAGGCGAGAAGCCATTTTCATGTTCAGAGTGTGGGAAACATTTTAACAAGAAATCGAGTCTTGTGGATCACCTGAGAAGTCACACAGGGGAGAAGCCGTTTCCGTGTTCAGAATGTGGAAAAAGTTTTAGCCAGAAATCAAATCTTGTGAAGCATATGAGAATTCACACTGGGGAGAAGCCGTATTCCTGCTCAGAATGTGGAAGCTGTTTTACCTATAAATCTGCTTTTGTTTATCATCTGAGAACTCACACAGGGGAGAAGCCATTCTCATGCACAGAATGTGGAAGATGTTTCACGTATAAATCTGTTCTTGTTCATCATTTGAGAACTCATACAAAAGACAAACCATATTCATGTTCAGAATGTGGGAAAGGTTTTAGCCAGAAATCAAGTCTTGTTAAACATCAAAGAACTCATTTAGGAAAATAGCCATTATAAAGTTCAGACTGGAGGAAATGTGGCAGGTGTGGAGCTTCATTGTGGGACCTGTTGCCTATGGCTGGGTTCACACATGGTGATTAAAATAGGCCTCAATGCAAGTCTATGGGAGGGGGCGTGATGGCCGGGTGCAGTAGGGAGATCACGGGGGTCCCCAGTGGCCGAACAGACATCTTATTCCCTTTCCTTTTGGATAGAGGCTAAGATTTCTAGGGGCTGAGTCCCCTTTTAAAGGGTTACTCCACTGGAAAACTTTTTTTTTTTTTTAATCAACTGGTGCCACAAACTTAAACAGATTTGTAAATTACTTCTATAAAAAAAATCTTAATCCTTCCAGTACTTATTTCTTTGTATGCTCCAAAGAAAGTTGTGTAGTTCTTTCTATTATGACCACAGTGCTCTCTGCTAACACCTCTGTCTATGTCAGGAACTGTCCAGAGAAGGAGAGGTTTGCTATGAGGATTTGAGCCTACTCTGGACAGTTCTTGACATGGACAGAGGTGTCAGCAGAGAGCACTGTGGTCAAACAGAAAGGAAATTCAAATAGAAAAGAACTTTGTCTGTAGTATACAGCAGCTAATAAGTACTGGAAGGATTAAGATTTTTTAATAGAAGTAATTTACAAATCAGTTTAACTTTCTGGCACCAGTTGATTTAAAAAAATAAAAATAAATGTTTTCCTCTTTAACATGGAAACCTGGCAGGGGGCTTCCATTCATGTCTATGGGAGGGGGGTGACGACTAGTACATAGCTGTCACACCTCCTCCCATTGACATGAATGTAGGCGGAGTTCGCTCTGTGCACTGATGACTGGCGTCGGATAGGGTTTAGGGGCGGAGTACCCCTTTTTAAGAATCCCAGTTTTACCTATAGACCACAAATGTTCCTAGAGCTTTCCATTGGTAACATGGCAGATGTTTAGGCGGTACTCTAGTTCTGTCCAGAAATGGCCAACATATCCTCCCATATGGGCAGGAATTTATCAAAGGATTCATGTTTTTTTGAGTTTAAAAAATGGGTCAATTGGTCACAAGATTTGTCTCCGTTTTAAAATTTGTCACTTTTACTGTGACTTTTGGTTTACACAAGACATCAAGGAGCGTTGTTATACACAGATTTTTAGTAACCTCAAAGGGGTATTCCAGTGAAAAACTATTTTTTTCATATCTACTGGCTCCAGAAAGTTAGAGATTTGTAAATTCTATTTCAAAAATCTTAATCCTTCCAATACTTATCAGCTGCTGAAGTTGAGTTGTTGTTTTCTGTCTGACAACAGTTCTTTCTGCTGACACCTCTGTCTCAGGAACTGTCCAGAGCAGGAGAGGTTTACTATGGGGATTTGCTCCTACTCTGGACAGTTCCTGAGACAGACAATGGTGTCAGCACTGTTGTCAGACAGAAAATAACAACTCAACTTCAGCAGCTGATAAGTACTGGAAGGATTAAGATTATCAGCTGCTGAAGTTGAGTTGTTATTTTCTGTCTGACCACAGTGCTCTCTGCTGACCTCTGTCTGTCTTAGGTGCTGTCCAGAGTAGGAGCAAATCCCCATAGCAAACCTCTCCTGCTCTGGACAGTTCCTGAGACAGACAGAGGTGTCAGCAGAGAGCACTGTGGTAAGACTGGAAAGAAAAACTCAACTTCAGCAGCTGATAAGTACTGGAAGGATTAAGATTTTTTAATAGAAGTAATTTACAAATCTGTTTAACTTTCTGGAGCCAGTTGATATGAAAAAAAAAAAATATATATATTTTTTTTTCTAAATCAACTGGTGCCAGAAAGTTAAACAGATTTGTAAATTACTTCCATTAAAAAATCTTAATCCTTCCAGTACTTTTTAGGGGCTGTATAATACAGAGGAAATGCTTTTCTTTCTGGCTTTCTCTTCTTTCACGAGCACAGTGCTCTCTGCTGACATCTTTGTCCATTTTATGAACTGTCCAGAGTAGGAGAAAATCCCCATAGCAAACATATTCTGCTCTGGACAGTTCCTAAAATGGTCAGCAGAGAGCACTGTGGTCGTGACAGAAGAGAAATCCAAAAAGAAAATAATTTCCTCTGTAGTATTCAGTAGCTAATAAGTACTGGAAGGTTAAAGATTTTTTAATAAAAGTAATTTACAAATCTGTTTAACTTTCTAGCACCAGTTGATAAAAATAAATAGATAAAAAATTAAATATCTCCAAAATAAACAGGAAGGAATCCCACATACATGTATATCAGATGATATTAACACAGGAAGGTATTCACAGTAATATAAGCCCCAAACAATCATCAACAGTATAAAGCACATAAGAAAGTATCATAAATAGTGTCCAAATGTACCTCAAAGTCCTTAAAGGGTAACTCCGTTGGAAACATCTTATCCCCTGTCCAAAGGATAGGGGATAAGATGTTAGATCGTGGGGACCCCCCGCGGTCTCCGGGCCAGTGGCGGCGGCGGCGTCTAGAACAAGGAAGCTTGCAGCTTCTGTGTTTGTGACGTCACCCCGCGCCCCCTCCATTCACGTCTATGGGAGGGGGCGTCACGCCCCCTCCCATAGACGTGAATGGAGGGGGCGCGGCGGCTTGCATCGCCAGCGCTTGGGCAGGGAGCAGAGGTCGCTCTGTGCACCGAATAACGGGTGCCACAGCGGAGATCGCGGATAGGGGATAAGGTGTTTCCAGCAGAGTACCCAACTGGTGCCAAAAAGTTAAACAGATTTGTAAATTACTTCTATTAAAAAATCTTAATCCTTCCAGTACTTAACTTCCTCCTTAGGGCGGGGATCGGACCGGGATGCCTGCTGAAATCATTAAGTTTCCCCCTTCTGCCCACCCACAATAGTTGGGGCAGGATGGAGAAACCGACAGGGACCGGCGTCGAAGACCCACGGTAGCTGGCAACGGGGATCGGCGGGCGGCGATGTCGTGCGGCTGGCTCCTTGGATCCCACAAGAGCCGGTGAGTTGCCTAGCAACATCTGGAGGGCTACAGTCTGAGACCACTATACAGTGGTCTCTAAACTGTAGTCCTCCAGATGTTGCAAAACTGCAAATCCCAGCATGCCCAAACAGCTGTCTCGGCATGCCTCCAGCTGTTGCATAACTACATCTCCCAGCATACACTTCGGCGATCAGTACATGCTGGGAGTTGTAGTTTTGCAACAGCTGGAGACACACTGGTTGGAAAATACTGAGCTAGGTAACAGAACCTAACTGAAGGTTTTCCAACCAGTGTGTCTCCAGCTGTTGCCAAAGTACAACTCCCAGCATGCACGGTCATTACATGCTGGGAGTTGCAGTTTTGAAACAGCTGCAGGTTTGCCCCCCCCCCCCATGTGAATGTACAGGGTACATTCACACAGGCAGGTTTACAGTAAGTTTCCTGCTTGAAGTCTGAGCTGCGGCAAATTCTTAGCCGCAGCGCAAACTCCTAGCGGTAAACTCACTGTAAACCTCCGCCAGTGTGAATGTACCCTAAAAACACTACACTACACTAACACATAATAAAGGGTAAAACACTACATATACACCCCCTTACACTGCCCCCCCCCCCCCCCAATAAAAATTAAAAACGTATCATACGGCAGTGTTTCCAAAATGGAGCCTCCAGCTTTGGCAAAACAACAACTCTGATCATTTCCGTACAGCCACTAACTGTCCAGGCATGCTGGGAGTTTAGCAACAGCTGGAGGCTGGCGTAGAATACCCCTATGTCCACCCCTATGCAATCCCTAATTTAGTCCTCAAATCTGCAAGGCACTCTCTCACTTCGGAGCCCTGTCGTATTTCAGGGAAACAGTTTAGGGTCACATACAGGGTATTTCTGTACTTGCACTACAAATTTTGGGGGGCGTTTTCTCCTGTTACCCCTTATGAAAAGGAAAAGTTGGGGCTACGCCAGCCTGTTAGTGTAAAAAAATAAAAAAAAATTACACTAACATGCTGGTGTTGCCCCATACTTTTTATTTTCACAAGCGGTAAAAGGAAAAAAAGACCCCCCAAAATTTGTAACGCAATTTCTCCTTAGTATGGAAATACCCCATATTTGGGCGTAAAATGCTCTGCGGGCGCACAACAAGGCTCAGGAGTGAGAGTGCACTATGTACATTTAAGGCCTAAATTGGTGATTTGCACAGCAGTGGCCAATTTTACAGCGGTTCTGAAATAAACGCAAAAAAATAAATACCCACATGTGACCCCATTTTGGAAACTCACGAAACGTAACAAGGGGTATAGTGAGCTTTAACACCCCACAGGTGTTGGAAGAATTTTCATTAAAGTTGGATGGGAAAATAAAAAAAAAAAACATTTTCACTAAAATGCTGGTGTTACCCTAAATTTTTCATTTTCACAAGGAAAAATAGGAAAAAAGCCCTTCCAAATTTGTAACCCCATTTCTTCAGAGTAAGAACATACCCCATATGTGGATGTAAAGTGCTCTGCGGGAGAACTACAATGCTCAGAAGAGAAGGAGCGCCATTGGGCTTTTGAAGATAAAGTTTATCTGGAATTGAAGGCCACGTGTGTTTACAAAGCCCCCCTGGTGCCAGAACAATGGACCCCACGTGACCCCATTTTGGAAACTACACCCCTCATGTAATGTAATAAGGGGTGCAGTGACCATTTACGCCCCACAGGTCTCTGACAGATTTTTTGACTAGTGGTCCGTGAAAATGAAAAATATAATTTTTCATTTGCACAGCCCACTGTTCCAAAGATCTGTCAAACGCCAGTGGGGTGTAAATACCCACTAAACCCCTTATTAAATTCTGTGAGGGGTGTAGTTTTCAAAATGGGGTCACGTGGGGGTTCACTGTTCTGGCACCACGGGGGGCTTTGTAAACACACATGGCTGCGCCTGACTTCCATTCCAAACAAATTCACTCTCCAAAAGCTCAATGGCGCTCCTTCTTTACTGAGCATTGTAGTTCACCCGCAGAGCATTTTATATCCACATATGGGGTATTTCCATACTCAGAAGAAATGGGGTTACAAATTTTGGGGGTCACTTTTTACTATTACCCCTTGTAAAAATGTAACATTTTGGGGGAAAACAGCATTTTAGTGAAATTTTTTTTTTTTTTTTCATTTACACATCCAACTTTAACAAAAAAAGTTGTTTATTAATTTTTTTTATTTTTTTGCTGTTCTGGCACCATAGGGGCTTCCTAAATACGACATGCCCCCCAAAAACCATTTCAGCAAAATTTGCTTTCTAAAAGCCAAATGTGATTCCTTCTCTTCTGAGCATTGTAGTGCGCCAGCAGAGCACTTGACGTCCACACAAGGGGTATTTCCATACTCAGAAGAGATTGGGTTACAAATTTTGGGGGGCATTTTCTCATATTACCCCTTGTAAACATTTAAAATTTGGGGGAAAACTAACATTTTAGTGGAAAAAAAAATCATTTACACATCCAAATTTAACAAAAAGTCATCAAAACACCTGTGGGGTGTTAAGGCTTACTGTACCCATTGTTACGTGCCTTGAGGGGTGTAGTTTCTAAAATAGTATGCCATGTGTTTTTTTTATTTTATTTTTTTGCTGTTCTGGCACCATAGGGGCTTCTTAAATGTGACCCCACCCCCCCAAAAACATTTTCAGAAAAACTCACTCTTCAAAATCCCATTGTCGCTCCTTCCCTTCTGAGCCTTGTAGTGCACCCACAGAACACTTGACATCCACATATGAGGTATTTCCTTACTCAAGAGAAATTGGGTTACACATTTTAGGAAGATTTCTCTCCTTTTACCCCTTGTACAAATTCAAAAACTGGGTCTACAAGAACACGCCTGTGTAAAAAATGAAGATTTAGCATTTTCTCCTTCAATTTGCTGCTATTCCTGTGTAACACTTAAAGGATTAACAAACCTTTTGAATGTCATTTTGTTGAGGGTCAAGAGAATTGTTTCACTCACTGAAAATGCGGAAGGCAGACTAGATGAAATGTGTGAAAAATTCAACAAGAGAGGTTACCCACAGAGTTTATTAAAACATCACAGGTCTAATTTAGAGATTTGCGAGAGAAGGAACAGTGATTGCACCGAGCCAACGAGACTTGAATGCGGACACCTGCGAGATAACTTCGCTATGCGCAAGACCGACAGAACAGTTCCTTCCCAGAGATCACCGGGGGCAACCATATGTGGGGTGCTATACCAAGCCAGAAAGGGTAGTCAGTGACATCCGTAATAGAAGAAGATGGCAGCACTCACCAGGTAAGTTGCAGAAATTCCTCTTTTATTGTAAAGTGCAGACTAGGAACATCTTAGTGCGGCCGGGCACGGACGCCTGTTTCACTGAACGAAGGTTTGGCGTCTGTGCCCGGCCGCACTAAGTTGTTCCTAGTCTGCACTTTACAATAAAAGAGGAATTTCTGCAACTTACCCGGTGAGTGCTGCCATCTTCTTCTATTACTAATTTAGAGAGTGTTTCTATCCGTTTCCTTCGTGAAAAGATCGGTAGTCAACCTACCGTCACGAAGGAATATGGTAGTGTCCAGAAATTGCAGAGATACATGTGAGTGTACCATGGCGAATTCACTTTTACTACTCTCGGTAACAGAATTGCAAAAAGAATTAAACAGAATTGGAGAATAATACAACGGACAACAGAGCTCACTAGATCACCAGTCCTCGCATATCACAGAGGCCGTAATTATAAGGACATTCTTGTGAAGTCGGATTTGGGGAGTTTTAAACCGACTGCTGGGTCTGGTGGCACATGGCTGGGCCCCAGCAAAGGGAATTTTCCCTGCCTGGGGTGCAGCCATTGCAACAGTATCATCAAAGGTGAGTGCTTTCCGCACCCCTAAACAGGGCAGATTTATAAAATACATGAAAGATATACAGTGCTCCCTCAAGTTACAATATTAATCGGTTCCCGGGATGACCATTGTATGTTGAAACCATTGTATGTTGAGACCAGAACTCTATGGAAACCTGGTAATTGGTTCTGAAGCCACCAAAATGTCATCCAAAAATAGGAAAAAGTGAGGATTAAAGAAACTAAGTAGATAACTAATATAGATAAAGCAAATCCTTACATATAAAAGTAATAAAGATCTGCTGGGAGCTGTAATCACTGTCTATGTCAGTGTTTCCCAACCAGGGTGCCTCCAGCTGGTGCAAAACTACAACTCCCAGCATGCCCGGACAGCCGTTGGCTGTCCGGGCATGCTGGGAGTTGTAGTTTTGCAACAGCTGGAGGCACCCTGGTTGGGAAACAATGATTTAAGTAGAGGACAGGAGCTTCTTCAGGGTCCTATACAGTACACAGTGTCCCAAATGGAGCCCCCCCCTTACTTGGTGTCCAATAGAGCAGCTAACCCTGGCACAGGTAAGGAGTAGTACAGAACTTGTAGTTCCTCCCTGTACTGTAGGGGGGCTACCAGACACCAGTCAGTGCATGCACTTCAGTAATAGAGGTGATTTATCAGTAAAATGCCCATTCTGATTGGTCAGTTCCTCCCGTTGTGTCACGTTTCACAGATCTGGATTGTCCGCACATTGTATGTTGAGTCTGGTTTCAAGTTACGATGGTCCAGAAAAAAAACATTGTATGTTGAAACTATTGTATGTTGAGGCCATTGTAAGTTGAGGGATCACTTGTACATGTAACCCTGTGGAGTCACACAGGCTGCATTATCTGAAATGCCCAGTAGATGGCAGATGGACTCAGTATGCTGTTAATAAAACATTGAGCATTGATCACATGACTTGCTGCCATTTCAGTCACATGATTGTGGCATCATGGCAGGTCCTGTTAGGATACTTCCTGCACAGCTCTGAGGAAGGAGGTCCTGGAAGACTTGTACAAGTTACCACATGCTCAGCCAGAGAAAGGACATGCTCCTAGCTGTGAGAGACTGTAGCACAGAGATAACACCTTGCTGAAAGAACTTGCTTCACCCAAGACCACTAGACAAATTCACCGATGTGGTCTAAAATAGCAGATGATCCTCAACCCCAAGTGCAGTTGTGCACTGTAAGCTGGGGTAGAGGTCCTGCATTTATGGACCACAATATAGGTTCACTACTGTGGTTATACTGGCTAATGTCTCAATTTTAACATCAGTTTTGAGGGTTAGTTAATGTCATTGTTACATCTACCACAGTAGTGAACCTATATTGTGGTCCATAAATGTAGGACCTCTACCCCAGCTTACAGTGCACAACTGCACTTGGGGTTGAGGTTCATCTGCTATTTTAGATCACATCGGTGAATTTGTCTAATGTTTAAATGTCATGCATCCACACGTTTATCATGTATAGGATGCCTTTGTGGTACTTGTGACCGTTTGCAGGCATCCTCCATTGTATGCATATTATCATGCTGGGGATCGCCCATAGCAACGGACCACAAGTCCAGGAGCTCCGCCCCAGTATAGGTGCACAACTGCACTTGGGGTTGAGTATCTCTTGCCATTGCAGACCACGCAATTGTAAGTTGTTTCACCCAAGACCACACCAGCTGAGGCTGGGTTCACACTACGTTTTCTCCCATACGGGAGCGCATACGGCAGGGGGAGCTAAAACCTCGCGCTCCCGTATGTCATTCATTTCAATGAGCCGGCCGGAGTGAAACGTTCGGTCCGGTCGGCTCATTTTTGCGCCGTATGCGCTTTTACAACCGGCCCTAAAACTGTGGTCAACCACCGTATGCGCTCCCGTATGGGAGAAAACGTAGTGTGAACCCACCCTCAGAGAAAGGGACCTGCTGGCAAAGACAAGAGTCCAGACGTCTGGTGAATCCAGTGAGAGGAGACTGCAGCTGACTGACCTGGTTAATTGTGTTGTGAGGGTAAGCCAAGCCTCTCCCTGTATCACCACAGGGCACCTGTCTCCTCACTCACAGTAAAGACCCTGAGGTCCAGTGACGGACATTGCACAGCTCAGGCTGCTTCAGTGACACTGCGGAGCAGGACTTATAAGGGCCCCAACTCTCCTATGTGCACCAACGGCCATTAGGGCGAAGATAAGGGGGTGGGTGAGGAAAATCCACATTGCATTGTTATCTGTGTTACTCTATTGTATTTTCCTATGTATGTTGGTTCATTTGCTACTTACTATATAAAGTTAGTTCCAGTTAGGCTGTGTCAGTCTCATTGCACCAAGTATGTTCCCAGTGGGACCCCACATCCCCACCCCGGATGCTCCACTGGGTGGAGGCACTGCCGCAGACATGTACCCCAGCTCCCAGATAGCGGAGGCTCAGGATCTGCCTGTCAGGCATAGTGAGTTAACTAGGTTTAGGGACCCCGAAGACACTAGGGGGCGCCCTCAAAACCCCGTTACATACATGTAGATCGTCTTATGTTGTATATCTATTACAATGTCCATGTGGACTTTATTATGTGGGTGAAACAAGGAATGAGTGCCGCATACACCTAAATGGGCATAAATCATCTATTAGGACAGATAAGATCGAGCACCCCATTCCCAAACACTTTTTATAAATGGGACACAACATCAGTCAACTTTGCTTCAGAGTTATTTACCATGTCCCTCCCCTCAGACGTGGAGGGGATAGGGAAAGGGTCCTAAAGCAAAAGGAACTCCGTTGGATACACAAATTAAATACGTTACATCCAACAGGATTGAATATTGATTACAATTTGAAACCCTACATGTAGTTATAATATTGTTGCCCAGACATCTGGCTGCCTTTCACTGCATTGTCATTTTTTTCCCTCTTTTCCCCTCATGTTTTTCTCCTGCCCCCCTTTCCTCTTCCTCCTCCCCACCCCCTTTTTTTCCCTTCCATTTAATCTTTATCTTTTACCTAATTATTTTTTATAATTTATAATAATTTTTTTATTATTTTTTTTTTTAGCATTTATTATAATTGATTTTTTTTATTTTTTTACAAATATATATTTTTTTAATAATTATTTTTATTTTTTTATTTTCTTGCTATTTTTTATTTTTATTATTTTTTTCAATTTTAATTCTTTTTTCTTTTTCATTTAATTTTTTTTTTATTTTCTTATAATTATCCATTTATTATTTATTATTTATTTATTTTCTATTTTCTCTTTCATTTTTTTTATTATTTTTTCATTTTACTTATTTATTCTTTGCTCTCTTTTGTTTCTTTCTTATACTCAGAGTACTTGAATTACATAAGATAGACAATCTACTTTAAAGACGTGGAGAATTGATTTTAATCATGGTTTTATATTTCCCCTTTTTTTAGATTCACATCTTCTGTACATCATCGATTGTCACCGGGATGTGAACGGGATGCGCAGCACAGATCCCAGCTGCGCGTGCGCATTTACGCTTTGGAAGGTTTGTAGATAACCGACTATGTGCGATCTGATAGGGAGATGCCGCGCAGCCGCACTGACAGTGTTTACAAACACAGTCAAGGAGCGTGAGCCCCCAGCAGATCGCGACATCGGTAACAAGGTAAAGCCACGGAGTCCCCCTGAATGTATCATCTTTTCACACTATATGTTTTATATGAAGGATCCTTGTGATCAAACATTTATTTATTGTATGACAGCTGTCATGTTCACATGCTTTTCCCCCCAACCAATGATATATAGGAGGTTGGCTTACCATTGATTATGATATTTACTGCACTTGTGTTTCCACCAATCATGTTATCTATTTAAGATGGACATTTGCATATGTTTGTTATGCTTGAAAAAGGCTTTTTAGCCGAAACGTTGCATTGTATACCTTGATGCAAATAAAGACCCCAAAGCTTGCAAAATAATCTGGACCTCTTGTCGGGTGTTGTATCCTAGCAGAGAAAGTATATATATATATATATATATATATATATATATATATATATATATATACACACACACATACACAGTATATACACACAGATATACACTGCTCAAAAAAATTAAGTGAACACTGCGATAACACATCCTAGATCTGAATGAACTAATCGTATGAAATCCTTTCCTCTTTACATAGTTGAATGCGCTGACAACAAAATAACACAAAAATTATCAATGGAAATCAAATGTATCAACCCCTGGAGGTCTGGATATGAAGTCACACTCAAAATCACAGTGGAAAACCCCACTACAGGCTGATCCAACTTTATGTAATGTCCTTAATACAAGTCCCAATGAGGCTCAGTAGTGTGTGTGGCCTCCACGTGCCCGTATGACCTCCCTACAACGCCTGGGCATGATCCTGATGAGGTGGAGGATGGTCTCCTGAGGGATGTCCTCCCAGACCTGGACTAAAGAATCCGCCAACTCCTGGACAGTCTGTGGTGGATGGAGCGAGACGACCCAGATGTGCTCAATCGGATTCAGGGGAATGGGCGGCCAGTCCATAGCATCAATGCCTTCCTCTTGTAGGAACTGCTGACACACTCCAGCCACATGAAGTCTAGCATTGTCTAGTATTAGGAGCAACCCAGGGCCAACCGCACCAGCATATAGTCTCACAAGGGGTCTAAGAATCTCCTCTCGGTACCTAATGGCCATCAGGCTACCTCTGGCAAGCACATGGAGGGCTGTGCGGCCCCCAAAGAAATGCCACCCCACCCCATTACTGACCCACCACCAAACAGTCATGCTGGAGGATGTTGCAGGCAGCAGAATGTTCTCCACGGCGTCTCCAGACTCTTTCACATGTGCTCAGTGTGAACCTGCTTTTATCTGTGAAGAGCACAGGGCGCCAGTGGCGAATGTGCCAATCTTGGTGTTCTCTGGAAAATGCCAAACGTCCTGTAAGCACAACCCCCACCTGTGGACGTTGGGCCCTTATATCACCCTCATGGAGTCTGTTTCTGACTGTGAGTGGACACATGCACATTGTGGCCTGCTGGAGGTCATTTTGCAGGGCTCTGGCAGTGCTCCTCCTGCTCCTCCTTGCACAAAGGCAGAGGTAGCGGTCCTGCTGCTGGGTTGTTGCCTTACATAGTAGTTAGTTAGTACGGTCGAAAAATGACATATGTCCATCAAGTTCAACCAGGGAATTAAGGGGTAGGGGTGTGGCGCGATATTGGGGAAGGGATGGGATTTTATATTTCTTCATAAGCATTAATGTTATTTTGTTCCATGAATGTATCTAATCCTGTTTTAAAGCTGTTAATTGTTCCTGCTGTGACCAGTTCCTGAGGTAGACCGTTCCATAAATTCACAGTCCTCACGGTAAAGAAGGCGTGTCGCCCCTTGAGACTAAACTTTTTCTTCTCCAGACGGAGGGAGTGCCCCCTCGTCCTTTGGGGGGGTTTAACCTGGAACAGTTTTTCTCCATATTTTTTGTATGGGCCATTAATATACTTATATACGTTTATCATATCCCCCCTTAAACGTCTCTTCTCAAGACTAAACAATTGTAACTCCTTTAATCGCTCCTCATAGCTAAGATGTTCCATGCCCCATATTAGTTTAGTCGCGCGTCTCTGCACCCTTTCCAACTCCGCCGTGTCCCTTTTATGGACAGGCGACCAAAACTGAACAGCATATTCCAGGTGAGGCCGTACCAATGCTTTATAAAGGGGGAGTATTATGTCCCTTCCTACGGCCTCCTCCATGTCTCCTGATGTACTGGCCTGTCTCCTGGTAGCGCCTCCATGCTCTGGACACTACGCTGACAGACACAGCAAACCTTCTTGCCACAGCTCGCATTGATGTGCCATCCTGGATGAGCTGCACTACCTGAGCCACTTGTGTGGGTTGTAGACTCCGTCTCATGCTACCTCTAGAGTGAAAGCACCGCCAGCATTATAAAGCGACCAAAACATCTGACAGGAAGCATAGGAACTGAGAAGTGGTCTGTGGTCACCACCTGCAAAACCACTCCTTTATTTGGGGTGTCTTGCTAATTGCCTATAATTTCCACCTGTTGTCTGTTCCATGTGAAATTGATTGTCAATCAGTGTTCTTCCTGAGTGGACAGTGGGATTTCACACAAGTGTCATTGACTTAGTTACATTGTGTTGGTTAAAGGACATCTGCAGCGTGATTAACACTTATCCCCTATCCACAGGATAGGAGATAAGTGTTTGATCGCGGGGGGTCCGACCGCTGGGACCCCCTGTGATCTCCTGTACAGGGCCGTAGCTCTCCTGTGCAGGGGGCGTGCAGGCCACAGCATGACGTTGCAGCCGGCATGCCTCCTCCATACATCTCTATAGGAGAGGCGGGGAGGCAGCGTTCGTGCCTCCCCGTCTCCCCCATAGAACTGTATGGGGACGGGGAGGAGACGGGGCGTCACCGTCAACCTCTAGGTCGACGCTACGTCACCATGGCGCTAATGGCGGCGCCCCGTTAGGGAGATCAAGGGGGGTCCCAGCGGTCGGACCCCCCGCAATCAAACACTTATCCCCTATCCTGTGGATAGGGGATAAGTGTCATACCGCTGCAGTTGTCCTTTAAGTATTCCCTTTATTTTTTTTAAGCAGTGTATATATACACACACACACTCAGATATAGAGATAGAGAGATATATAGATATATATCTCCAGCTCGATTAACAGATCAATATGCCATCTTTATTTCTGGACGCTACATGGATCACAGGTAAGACAGGATGTGACGCGTTTCGGCCAGGTGCTGGCCTTACTCATACAAGGAATTACCCTAAGAGAATCGCATATGTAGGCTTAGGGAGGAGCCTGAATAAGCCCCAGGTGTAAAACCACCTGTGTGGGAAAACACAGGCTCCCGCATGACTACTCACATCATACAATGATTTATAATGCAGGTTAACAAAAACACATGCAATAATAAAGAAACATTAAATACACAAATGAAAAAACAGAACACAAGAAAAAGAAATTGTATACCGTGGCGTAATAAACGCACAAAGAGAATGTTTGTTAAAAAATATTGTAGAAAAATACCAAAAAACATATAAATGTATAAAGACAATTTCATGTATATAGATGTATGTTCCCATATAACAATAAAAGTTGTATATAGGGGTTATAACCTATAAGGCCATTGCATTATTGTTTACTTATTTAATTATATTTACATAATGGGGGAACATGCACTTTATATACGTAAAATACAGAATGACAGACTTTAACCAGATCATTCCCTGTGTGATAGTGGCAAAAATAAAATAGAAAAGTATATTAATGACACTAACAACAATGAGAAATAAGACCGTAAATGGTTCAATTCTAAAATGCCACTCGCAGGAAGGGAAGACCAAGGCAAAAAACTAAAAATTAAAGCTGTCAGTCTGAACAGGGACTAAGATTAGTGTAATGCCCTATACAAAAATGAATGCAGGATGGGCATAGGAATTACCCACTACTGTAGTATTTATATCTATAATTATCTAAGATATTTATATAGATAGAGTAATTCACAAAATACCAGTGGGTGTACACATATGTGATATTTATAATGTACCAAAAATAATAGTATTATTGGTAATAAACGATGTAAAAACAAATCAATATATACTTTCTCTGTATTAAGATGTTATACACCATTATATATCAGATGTCAGGAACAGATGTGAAAAGTGATTTAATAATGAAAAATGACATCCTGTCTGATGTTAAGACCCTTAGGGGATCTGGTGTCTAATTTAAGGATCCAGAATATTTCACGATCCATTAATTTTCGTTTATGGTTGCCTCCTCTTGGGGGGCAGGACACTCTTTCTATCCCCTGATGAAGTGTCTCCTCCGTGATGCTCAGCAATGTGTTTGGACACCGAGGAGACATTTCTATTTTTAAAATACGGGAGATCAGACAGGTGCTTCCTAATTCTTGTCTTCAGTGAATTTGTGGTACACCCCACAGACTGGACCATGCAAGAGTCACATGTAAAAAGATATATAACAAATTTGGTATTGCAATTGATATACTGTTTAATCGGAAAAGACTCTTGGTTGGTTCCAGGATTGGAAATGGGTCCCTGGGGATAAAACTCTACAGCAGGTACATATTTTATGACCGCACTTGTAAAGACCCTTATGCTCTAACCGTACAGGATTAGACATAGGTTTGTTACTGTACAAACTGGGTGGTGATTTCTGTCCAAGTGTGGGAGCCCGACGTGCCACACATCGGTAACCATTGGTTAGGATGGGGGCAAATGTGGGGTCTGTTGTTATAATAGGCATGTATTTTTTTATGATGTTACATATACCGTATTTTTCGCCCTATAGGACGCACCGGCGTATAAGACGCACCCAATTTATAGGTGCAAAATCTAAAAAAAATAAAGATTTTGAACCCAATAGTGGTCTTCAACCTGCGGACCTCCAGATATTGCAAAACTACAACTCCCAGCATGCCCGGACAGCCGTTGGCTGTCCGGGCATGCTGGGAGTTGTAGTTTTGCAACATCTGGAGGTCCGCAGATTGAAGACCGCTGCAGGAGGAGGTAATACTCACGTGTCCCCGCCGCTCCGGACCCGTCACCGCTGCCCTGGATGTCGCTCCATCGCTGTCCCCGTCGCTCCGGAACGTCTCTGCTGCCGGCCGGGTATCCTCGCTCTCAGTCGCCGCCATCACGTCGTTACGCATGCCGACGCATGTACGTGATGACGAGGAAGGAGAGCGCCGGCCATACAGGGGATCCCTGAACGGAGAAGACACCGAGGAGGCAGGTAAGGTCCCTCCCGGTGTCCTGTAAGCACTAACCCGGCTATTCAGTCCGGCTGTTCGGGACCGCCGCGGTGAAATCGCGGCGGTCCCAAACAGCCCGACTGAACAGCCGGGTTAGTGTCACTTGCCCTTCAGACGCGGCGGTCAGCTTTGATCGCAGCGTCTGAAGGGTTAATACGGGGCATCACCGCGATCGGTGATGTCCTGTATTAGCCGCGGGTCCCGGCCGTTGATGGCCGCATGGACCGCCGCAATAGGGGTGTATTCGCCGTATAAGACGCACAGACTTTCCCCCCCCCAGTTTTGGGGAAGAAAAAGTGCGTCTTATACAGCGAAAAATACGGTAGATCCATATTGTTTACTGAATTGAGTAGAAAACACTACAGCCTTTTCACCACTCTCACGTTTAGATTTACTGTTTTTTTGAGTTTTTTTTCAAATCAGGGTGAATTATACTGGACCTAACTTTGCTTTCTGCTATTTGATGCACTTTTTCAATATTCCATGTGGGGTAGCCCCTATCCCTCAAACGTTTGGTGATCTCACTGGCCTCGATTCTGAAATCAGTTAAGTTGGAACAATTCCTTCTCGCACGGATCATTTCACCCACAGGAATATTATGTATCACATGAGAAGGGTGACATGATCTCGCATGAAGTATTGAATTTACCGACGTTTCCTTTCTGTAGGTTTTGGTTACAATATGTTGGGTCTCAGTATTGCCCCGTAATCTCAAATCCAAAAAAGAGATATCAGTAAAATGAGAGTTAAGTGTAAAGACAAGGCCAGAGGAATTAGAATTAAGATAATGTCTGAAGTCCTGTATGGCCGCCACATCGGACCCCCAAATAAAGAGGAGGTCATCGATGTAGCGGCCATACCAGACAATGGAAGCGATGAAGGGATTTTTAGGGGCGAAGAGTTTCCCTCTCTCCCACCAACACATATAAATGTTGGAGAGAGAGGGGGAGAACTTTGCCCCCATCGAAGCTCCCGTGGTCTGCAGGTAGTATTGGCCATTAAACATAAAAAAAATTATGCGTAAGAAGAAAGAACTTAAAAGAACTTCAGGACCTAGTGCAGCTAGGGGTAAGGAGTGGAATACTCACACAGAAAATAGCTGATTTTCTTATTGTAGAACATCCTGTTGTGCCGATATTCCACTCCTTGCCCAAAATACACAAAAACATCTTTCCACCTCCTATGAGACCCATTGTAGCAGGTATCTCATCATTGAATGAGAGACTCTGTGAGTGGGTGGACAATATGCTCCAACCATACATTCCACACATGCCGGGGTATATCAAAGACACCCAGCATGTGTGATTTACAATGGCAGGAATCATACTGTTGGATAACGGCTGATGTCACAGCATTATATTCTATTATCCCCCACAATCTGGCATTAGTTGCACTTACTTGGTTTTTAAAGTCTTTTTCCTCCTATACCAGTGATCTGCAGGAGTTTTTGATCTTGGCTGTTGCTTATCTTCTTACGCATAATTTTTTTTTATGTTTAATGGCCAATACTACCTGCAGACCACGGGAGCTTCAATGGGGGCGAAGTTCTCCCCCTCTCTTGCCAACATTTATATGTGTTGGTGGGAGAGGGGGAAACTCTTCGCCCCTGAAAATCCCTTCATCGCTTCCATTGTCTGGTATGGCCGCTACATCGATGACCTCCTCTTTATTTGGGGGTCCGATGTGGCGGCCATACAGGACTTCGGACATTATCTTAATTCTAATTCCTCTGGCCTTGTCTTTACACTTAACTCTCATTTTACTGATATCTCTTTTTTGGATTTGAGATTACGGGGCAATACTGAGACCCAACATATTGTAACCAAAACCTACAGAAAGGAAACGTCGGTAAATTCAATACTTCATGCGAGATCATGTCACCCTTCTCATGTGATACATAATATTCCTGTGGGTAAAAATGATCCGTGCGAGAAGGAATTGTTCCAACTTAACTGATTTCAGAATCGAGGCCAGTGAGATCACCAAACGTTTGAGGGATAGGGGCTACCCCACATGGAATATTGAAAAAGTGCATCAAATAGCAGAAAGCAAAGTTAGGTCCAGTATGATTCACCCTGATTTGAAAAAAAATAAAAAACTCAAAAAAACTGTAAATCTAAACGTGATAGTGGTGAAAAGGCTGTAGTGTTTTCTACTCAATTCAGTAAACAATATGGATCTACCGTATATTTCGCCGTATAAGACGCACTTTTTCTTCCCCAAAACTGGGGGGGAAAAAGTCGGTGCGTCTTATACGGCGAATACACCCCTATCGCGGCGGTCGCTGCGGCCACCAACGGCCGGGACCCGCGGCTAATACAGGACATCACCGATCGCGGTGATGCCCCGTATTAACCCTTCAGACGCTGCGATCAAAGCTGACCGCCGTGTCTGAAGGGAAAGTGACACTAACCCGGCTGTTCAGCGATTTCACCGTGGCGTCCCGAACAGCCCGACTGAATAGCCGGGTTAGTGCTTACAGGACACCGGGAGGGACCTTACCTGCCTCCTCGGTGTCTTCTCCGTTCAGGGATCCCCTGTATGGCCGGCGCTCTCCTTCCTCGTCATCACGTCGTCGCGTACGTGCGTCGGCGTGCGTAACGACGTGATGGCGGCGACGGAGAGCGAGGATACCCGGCCGGCAGCAGAGACGTTCCGGAGCGACGGGGACAGCGATGGAGCGACATCCAGGGCAGCGGTGACGGGTCCGGAGCGGGACACGTGAGTATTACCTCCTCCTGCAGCGGTCTTCAGTCTGCGGACCTCCAGATGTTGCAAAACTACAACTCCCAGCATGCCCGGACAGCCAACGGCTGTCCGGGCATGCTGGGAGTTGTAGTTTTGCAATATCTGGAGGTCCGCAGGTTGAAGACCACTATTGGGTACAAAATCTTTATTTTTTTAGATTTTGCACCTATAAATTGGGTGCGTCTTATACGCCGCTGCGTCCTATAGGGCGAAAAATACGGTATATGAATACAAGAATTAGGAAGCACCTGTCTGATCTCCCATGTTTTAAAAATAGAAATGTCCCCTCGGTGTCCAAACACATTGCTGAGCATCACGGAGGAGACACTTCATCAGGGGTTAGAAGAGTGTCCTGCCCCCCAAGAGGAGGCAACCATAAACGAAAATTAATGGATCGTGAAATATTCTGGATCCTTAAATTGGACACCAGATCCCCTAAGGGTCTTAACATCAGACAGGATGTCATTTTTCATTATTAAATCACTTTTCACATCTGTTCCTGACATCTGATATATAATGGTGTATAACATCTTAATACAGAGAAAGTATATATTGATTTGTTTTTACATCGTTTATTACCAATAATACTATTATTTTTGGTACATTATAAATATCACATATGTGTACACCCACTGGTATTTTGTGAATTACTCTATCTATATAAATATCTTAGATAATTATAGATATAAATACTACAGTACTGGGTAATTCCTATGCCCATCCTGCATTCATTTTTGTATAGGGCATTACACTAATCTTAGTCCCTGTTCAGACTGACAGCTTTGATTTTTAGTTTTTTGCCTTGGTCTTCCCTTCCTGCGAGTGGCATTTTAGAATTTAACCATTTATGGTCTTATTTCTCATTGTTGTTAGTGTCATTAATATACTTTTCTATTTTATTTTTGCCACTATCACACAGGGAATGATCTGGTTAAAGTCTGTCATTCTGTATTTTACGTATAAATCATTTATAAATCATTGTATGATGTGAGTAGTCATGCGGGAGCCTGTGTTTTCCCACACAGGTGGTTTTACACCTGGGGCTTATTCAGGCTCCTCCCTAAGCCTACATATGCGATTCTCTTAGGGTAATTCCTTGTATGAGTAAGGCCAGCACCTGGCCGAAACGCGTCACATCCTGTCTTACCTGTGATCCATGTAGCGTCCAGAAATAAAGATGGCATATTGATCTGTTAATATATATACACACACACACACACAGATGCGTTAATTTCTTAGTGTAAATTTTTCTCCCTTAGTCCTAACAGCAGCACAAGTGGGGAACAGGGATGTGGAAATCCTATAGCCCGACGCCCGGGACAAGTAGTTTTGGGCGCCGGGCAGGTGAATTGTTTATAGATTTAGCCCTGTATCGGGCAGGGACAGACAGACTTCCCCCTTATTTTTCTTTAATGTCGGTGTTAGGTGCAGGAGCCGATGGAAGTCTTCACCTCACACCAAGTCTGAGCCTTATCTCCCCTCCCGGAGGATGGAGGACGGAGCTCAGAAGACACAGCAGGGTGAGAGAGAGGATGTTGACAGCTCCGTGCACAGCTCCATCCCCCGCACACAGCTCCATCCCCCGCACACAGCTCTATCCCTCCCCCTCCCCTGCTCTGTCTAGACAGGACCTAATCCACCACGGGGCGGTTGCTTGTTTGCACGGGGAAAACACAGAGCAGGGGGAGGGGAGAGAGGAGAGGACGGAAATCTCACCTCACACCGGCCGGGACTACAGCTCTGATGTCCACTCATGGTGGCTCAGGTGAGGAGACCAAGAATACAGGCGGCGGCAGGAAGGGTGGTTATATATGTAGGGTGTGAGTGTATGTGTGATGTGTGTATAATGTCTGTGTGTGATGTGTATGTAATGTATGATGGGGGGGGGCAGCGGCAGGTGTATGTATGATGTGTGCATATGTATGGTGTATATCAGTGTTTCCCAACCAGGGTGCCTCCAGCTGTTGCAAAACTACAACTCCCAGCATGCCCTGGGCATGCTGGGAGTTGTAGTTTTGCAACAGCTGGAGGCACCCTGGTTGGGAAACACTGGTGGATATGTATGGTGTGTGTGATGTGTGTATGATGTCTATGTGTGATGTGTATGTAATGTATGATGTGTGTATAATGTCTATGTGTGATGTGTGTGTGTGTATGTGATGTATGATGTGGGGTGGGCAGTGGCTGGTGTATGTATGATGTGTGCATATGTATGGTGTATATGTATGGTGTGAGTGTATCTGTGTGTATGTAATGTATGATGTGGGGTGGGCAGTGGCAGGTGTATGTATGATGTGTGCATATGTATGGTGTATATGTATGGTGTGAGTATGTGTGTATGATGTATGTGTGATGTGTGTATGTAATGTATGATGTTGGGGGGGGGCAGTGGCGGGTGTGTGTATGTATATGGGGGCAGTGGCTGGTGCATGTATGATATGTGAATGTATGATATGTGTATGCATAAATGTTTTGTATAGGGGCAGACGGGCATTAGGGCAGTTGTACCATCTAATTTTATTTATTTTTAGTGGCACCCGCACTAAATTGCACCCCCAGAATCCCCCCCTTCATACTCACCCGCCAACCAAGAGTCCCACGGATGCACACAAACACACCCGAACCAAAACTACAACTCCCAGCATGTTGGACCATAACCTAAACTGTAGAACTATAAAGTGCAACATGCTGGGAGTTGTAGTTTTGGTTCGGGTCAGCTGCAGAGCCATAGGCTGCATCAGGGCATGCTGGGTGTGGTAGTTACTAACTGTAATTCCCAGTATTCCCTGACAGACTATGGCTCTGCAGCTGACACAAACCAAAACTACAACTCCCAGCATGTTACACAATAACCTTAACTGTACTATACAGTGCAACATGCTGCATCACCCACACAACCATAGGCTGTATCAGGGCATGCTGGGAGTTGTAGTTATCTAGTAACTAAATGTAACTTCCAGCATTTTCTGACACAAAATGCACCATATAAACTGGAGAAGCAGAACCCCCTCCCCCCCAGTAACACATAAGTCCCTATGAAGACTGAAAAATAGTGATTCAAATATTTTAAAAAGTGCGTATACATGTGAATAAGCCCCTTTCCTAATAAAAGTTTCCAATTTTCTTTAAATAAAAATAATGTACAAAAATAAACATAAGTGGTATCGCTACATGTGGAAATGTCCAGACAATTAAAATATGATGTTAATTAAACCGTACGGTGAACGGTGTAAATGTAAAGAATAGTCCAGAATTGTTCATTTTTGGTCACTTCATATGAGAAATTTTTTATAAGGTGATCAAAAAGTTACATGTAGACTTTTCTGGGCTTGTCTGGGGTGTAAGAGGAGCTACAGCTCTCCGGCCGCTAATATCCTGACATGCTGCGATCACCTATTAACCCATTAGATCACCGCTGTCAGCAGTGTCTAAAGGAATCTTATATCCATCCCTGGTGGTCTAGTGGGGGGGGATCGTACTATTTTGGTGGAAATTATTTTATCTGCCAGGACAAGTGGATTTTCTTGAGGGACAAGTAGATTGTGTTCCGCTTTAGTCCCTTGGACAAGTAGTTTTTTTTTTAATTTCCACACCCCTGGGGGAATATCTGCCCCTGTGAACTGGTAGGACAGACGGAATGTTAATGAAGTCAAGCAAATAAAATAGCAATTAATGGCTAATTAGCCCCACCTATAAGAGGGGAAACTCCCCCAACAACAGTGCGTTATATAACAAGTAAAAAAGAAAAAATTAAACATAAGGGAGGGAAATTTGTGTGCTGCTGTTAGGACTAAGGGAAAACAAATTTATGTTAAGAAATCAACGCTTCCCTTACGTCCTAACCAGCAGCACAAGTGGGGACTTAGCAAGAAGTAATCCTATTGGGTAGGGACTTAAGTCTGAATGGAATTCAGAACAGACCGCACAAGGCAGTGTCTTCCGAACCCCTGAGGTCAATCCTGTAATGACTCACAAAGTGGAGTGTGAGTGCAGGAGGCTACGGAACAACTTGTTCCAAGGGAATAAGGGCCTGACAGGCCCAGCTAGTAGACACTGCTCCGGAATGAGCAGTGACAGCGGCAGGAGGAGGCTGATCCTGGAAGTAAATGACTCCTTTATAGCTTCCTTAATCATCCTACTCAGGGAAGGCTTCATACCTTATTCCTGCCAAGGAAAAAATATTAGAAGATTCCCTGATCTTCTGAACTCCCTGGATCGCTCAATATAATTCTTAACCTCTGGGCACATCCAGGGCATGGAGGGATCCTACTCCTGGAGAGGATGGAGAAAGACATAAAACAGGTAAGTAACAACTTACTGACTATTATGTACTATAGGCACCTTAGGTAGAAAGGTGAGTAAAAAGCATAATGGAACTCTATCTGGAAGGAATAGAGTACATGGCTCAAACGCTGAAAGGTTTTGTAGTTTTTCTAAGCGCTTGGCATTGTAGTTCTCCAATGTCAGCGCCAATAAGGTCACTTTCCAAGGAATAAACCTGAACTCCACCTCTTCCAGGGGCTCAGAGGGGGGACCACTCACCCCCTTAAGCGCTGCTGAGAGATCCCACTGCGGACTAGGTCTTGAGAAACTAGGCTTGAAACATATGGTTCCCTTAAGGAACTTCTTAATCAGGGGGCCTTAAAGTAACGATTTACCGAAGGCTTCAGAAAGCTGAAATCTTCACCTTAAAGTGTAGAAAGGGCTGAGGGCTTATCCAGCCCGTCCTGCATAAACTGTAGAATAGCAGACAGCGGAGGGTCCTGAGGAACTTCATGACGAACACCACTGAAGAAACGTTAGCTTGACTCCATAGGCCTTGACTGTGGAAGGAGCTCTAGAGTGTGAGATCTTTCTTAAGACCACTGCTGATAGCCCTCTAGAATCTAGAAGGGACTCCTCAATCTTAAGGCTGTTAGAATGAGTTGGATCCAGGCAGAGCTGAGTGCCCCGGGACACCAAGTTCTGCATTGGGGGAAGTCTTCAATAGTGCCCTCGGCTCATCTACATGAGCAGGGTAAACCAAGACCTCTACTGAGGCATGGTGCTGCCGGATTTCCATCAATACCTTGGTATCATGGCAGTGGAAGGAAAAGTTGTAGGCCAGCCTGAACTTCCATGTACAGAGCGTCTAGTGCCAGAGGATTGTCATCCCAAACAGGGAAGAATGTTTCCACTTTGGCATTGAATCTTGTCGCCATAAGATCTGGGCGACCTCACCGGAGAGTGATCTGATGAAAGACCTTCTGACTCAGGGACAATTCCCTTTGGACTGAGACCTCTGATCCAATAATTCACAGCTGCATTTAGGACCCCTGAATGTGGACTGCCAAGGTGAGAAAAGATTATGCTCTGCCCAAGACAGAATTAGACCTACTTCTGAGAGTAGGAAATGAGACCTGGTGCCTCCCTGTCTGTTCATGGAGGAAACCGCAGAGTTGACCGAGTGAACCCTTACAGCCTTCTTCTGATAAGGGGGGAAAAAATGAAAGAGCCATCCGGATTACCCTGAGCTCCTCAGGTAGGATGACATCATAGCTCTTGAGAACCCCAAGATCCTCTTTTGGATGGGCACCCCAGCCTAGAAGGGATGTATCTGTCATCAATAAGATCCAAATGGGTTGGATCAAAGACACACCATCTTAGACCTGCTTCCACCACTTCAGGAAATGGAGACTTTGTGAAGACAGGGAGCACTTATCTCTGGCCCTATGGGAGTGCGATTCCATCGACTTAGAACTTCCATAAAAGAGGGCGAATATGCCACAAGGCCCACGGACTATGTCCACAGCCGCAGACATTAGGCCAAACATCATCAGATGGTTACCTGACGAGGTACCTGAGAAACTCTGCTGCTCTGGAACACATCTTCCTTCCTGGAGAATGAGAAAGTCATATTGGCAGATCTACTATGAAGCCCAGAAACCTCCTGGTGTGGAGGGTGATCTCTGCCACTTTATTATCCAGCCAAATTGCTGGAGAAAGACTGAGCTAGCAGAAGAGAAGATGAAGAATTTCCTCGGGGGGCATCATGAAGAGCCAATCGTCCAAGAACAGGATGATATCCAAACCTCTTACAGAGGAATACTACAGCTATGACCATCTTGGTTAAGATGTAGAGCTGAGGTGATGCTGAAGGACAAAGTGGCCAACTGAAGAGCTTCATCTGCCCAGGCTCCATGCCACTCAGAATATTTCCTGTGAGCCTGGCACACAGGGATGAGATGGTGGGCATCCTACCAATCTGGTGTGACCATCAGGGCTCCTGGTCTCAGGTCGCTGATGACGAATTTGATGGTTTCATCCAAAACCGTCATTACTTATGAATCGGTAGACTTTGGGACAAGAAAAAAACTGGCGAATAAACGTCTAGAGGACCCTCCCCTTTCCTCCTGAATACCAGGATAGACTCCTACAAACCTGCATGCTTCTCACAGAAGTAGCTTCGTGGAAATAAACTTTTCCTGGGGAAAAGAAATAAAAAGTCTATGCTGTACTCCATCCTATAACATTCAGGACCCAGGGATCTGGAACAAACTATGTCCAGGTACCCAGAAAAAAATTACATGGCCTCCAATGGGAGGTCCGAATAATAGGAGGAAATACACTTGAAAGCGTTAGCGGAATGAGAGGGAAGTCATAAGCTGGACTACTTGTCCCTTGTCCCACAGAAAAACGGTTTTGATCGCTTTCTGAGGTCCATGGCCACTTAGAGGCTTAGATTGGCCAAGAAAGGATTAGATCCCAGATATTGGTTACCCCAACACCTAAAGGTTTTGAGGGGGGCATTTGCTTTTATCAGCAAGGCCCTACATATATATTAAGTTCTGCCCAATAGCCGACCTGGCTTGTAAGGGAGGCACATAAGTTATACTTGGAGGCATCCAAGGTTTAAGCCACAATGGCCTTCTTCTGGCAGGATAGAGGCCTAGATTTAAAGGCCAATCTTACATTGCTTGCAGAGCAGCATCACAAGAAATCCACTACAGGATGGAATAAAATTGTGCTCGGCTATCATCCTGAGAGGCCGGAACCAATATCTGAATGAATCAGAAGCTGAGGTATCAGCGGCAGAGTAGGATCTTCTTAAGGGGCATTCTACACCTTAATCCATATGGTTCTGCAAGTTCGTCCTGTGCACAGCAGGGACTAAGGTCCTTTTAGACAATTATGCAAATGCTAAGTCAACCTTAGATGCAGAACTTCATTCCAAGTGAGTCCTGACAATCGGGAACATGGAGTAAAACCGCTTCGGTTAGCGGCGCCTTCTCAGGATGCCTTACTTTAGCTTCATATGAGGAGAGACTCATCCACTTTGAGGCCCCATGGCCCCTAGAGGTGGCTTCTGGAGCTTCCCCAAGATCAACATCCTGGTCCCCCGACCGGATGGATTAAGTAGTCTCTGGGTCTTCTTCAATTGAGAAGAAATATTTCACTGCCTCCTAGATTCAGAAGAGTGAACTTCATCCGCTGTGTGATGGCGTCCTCACTGCTGGGCGCAGACTGAAGACTCCAAAGGTCTTTATCCGTATTACAGCGTCCTGATGGTTCGGCCTCAGGCAGAAGAGCAGGACGGCATGAAGGACACCTGGTATTATTCATAGGTGTCCGCCAGATGGGGGTCACAGATGTCTGTGGTTAGACGTCACCTTGTGCCCAGAACGGTCACAGTCACAGCAGACGACATTTTCTAGAAGAGAAAACAAGTAAATATAAATGCAAATCCTCTACTAGGAGGGAAGGCGGAGGCAGGAACGTACCCAAAAAGATCACTAAAAATCTTTACATCAAGATTACTGTCACAAAAAAGCTTCTCTATAATACACAAAGTATGTATGTTGCTGATGGGCGGAGCTAGTCACAGACCACTGTGCTGCCCGAACACATGGATGTTACTGATGGGCGGAGCTAGTCACTGACCACTGTGCTGCCCGAACACTGGTTACCAATTCAGTCCAGAATACAGTACAAAATCCTCAGTCTCACACACAAAGCTCTCCACAATGCTGCACCTCCCTACATCTCCTCTCTCATCCCTGTCTACCATCCTACACGTTCTCTCCGATCTGCTAATGACCTCACACTAACATCTTCTATAATCCGAATTTCTCACTCCCGTCTCCAAGACTTCACTCGTGCTGCACCGGTTCTCTGGAATGCTATCCCTCAATCCCTCAGACTCAACAACAACATTCATAGTTTCAAACGTGGCCTGAAAACACATCTCATCAGACAGGCCTATAACAGTCTCTAATTGGCCTCAACATATC